>NW_011888877.1:3156830-3167350 GCF_000151845.1 Pteropus vampyrus | reverse complement strand
AAATGACAGTGGAGAGAGAAATGATCTAGGTCACCAGGAGGCAGTTGGGAGTCTCGCAGGGTCCCAGTACCGTTAAGTGGCCTGCCAGTGATCAGGTTTTGACTTAGCGATTAAATTGTCTTACGTGTCTCTTGTTCAAAAAGAAGGGTCATTAGTTTTCAGTTTATCATAGAAACTTAACACTCCCTTAAAAGTAACTTTATTTGAAAATAATAGTGAGTTAATTAGGCGAAAAAATATACTATAAATGACAGCGCAGGTGATATCTGGCATGGCATATGGTAAGTGGTGTGCAAATGGTGGAGATCTGAGTAACACCGGAAGAGTGGGGACGAGCGTGGACCCCGGCCAGGTGGTTCGATCCCAGCTCCAGACCTTACTGGTATAACCTTCATAAGCCACCAACTTCTCTGGGCCTCAATTTCCTCACTCATAACACAGGGACTAGAGTATGCAGTGAGATATCGCCTGTAAAGCACTTAGCAAGTTTGTAAATAGATGAGTGCAAGGTATGAACACTCTCCATATTAAATTTATGTCCCCAAACTTATATCCACCAGAGAGTGGCTGCAATAGCCTCTCTAATTCAGTAATGCTGTTCTATAGATTTTCCCTCTCTGAGCTCCGCCCAGAGCAATCTCCTTCTATGTTGCTGGAAATACAGATTACACTGGACCTTTCCCCACTTTTACTCAGACGATTTTCCCAGACACGAAATCTGCCTGAACTCAGAAACTACATACCACGGCACAAAGAAAGTCTCATATCATGGGAGGGGGCCTGTCCCTTTGTCACTTATTTTTCCGAGCTTATCCAACACCTCTTCGCTTGCTCGTTCACTACTAAGGGTGAAAATCTCAAGCTTGGTGATTTCTTGGAAAAGAAGTTCCCTAATGCTAAATTTAAATTCTGAAAAAAAAAAAAAAAATCACTGAGACTGTTGCTGTGGAGTTCATTATAATGGGATTTGAACCTTGAGTTTTACTTTTGCCTGTCAAAAATTTAATTGGCAGACATACCTTTCTTTTCCTCTGCGTGGGATGCTTATTTATTTCCTGGGGTGTTGCAGAACGGCCGAGGAAGCTGACCACAAATGATGGGTCTGATCCACAGGCTAAGAAAGGGCGCCTCATGCAGGAGGTCAGCGGGCTGGTCCTTCCCATGTAGGAAGGGTGCAAAGAAGGAAACTTTGACGTTCAGGATGTCTTTGTACCATGACCGTTCATCACTGAGGTGCAACCATAGCCCTGGTACTGCCCTCCTTTCTAATGATAAGAATGCAGAATTATTCTTTCTAAATATAAAATAGTAATTTAATAAATGTTGCTTTAGTGCTACGAAGAAACAAATTCCCAGAAAGGATCATTTATTATGATTAAATACTGATGAGATCGAATACATGTTACGATTGGAAGAGTAACAAACAACCAAGGGTGGAATTCAAAACATTTGGATAAGAAAAAGCTTAGTCTGGGATCAGTATGATAATATCTCTTAGCGATATGCATCTCACTCTTAAATCCTAATGAAAATTTTAACTAATGAGTGCTCTGGAGCTGTGTACATTTCTTCTAATATATTCCAGTACATGGGTCCACGTGTCCTTCCCATAACCTCATACGGCCTTACACCTTGTCTCCCAGCTCCAGTACAAAGAGCCAAGCTACAGGGCAACCCCAGTGAGCATGACACCAGAGATAGAGAGAGTGAAGAGGAACCAAGAGCAGCTGAGTCCGGCAAGTTATTTCTGTTTTCTCATATTTTACCAAACATTACCTATTTTATTCTTCAAAACACTCTCTGGAAAGCTTTGAAAAGGACCATCTATAGCAGATGGTCCTTTTCCTAATCCCATATAAAAGGACACAAACTGTGGCCCTCTCTATTGTGAGCCCAGGAGAGTGAGGACTGTCTTGCTATAATTTAGCCATGTTTGTTTATTCAGGAAATCGTCATTAAGTAGCCCAACATGCCAGACATTTTCCTGATCACTGGTACACAAAGATGGATAAGACCCAGTTTCTGTCCTCGTGGACCTCATAATTTATTGGTAAATCTATAAAACTCCATATAGTTAAGGACCTGGAGAACAGTGGATCTGTTATGAATCTCAGAAAAAATTACCTATTGGAACAGGGCAAAAGAAGACCTGGCTTGATTGGGGTTCTACGACATGCTGTCAGGGCAGGGGGCCTCATGAGTATGACAGAAAACGTTATTCGATTGTTCAATAATCTGTTGCTAATAAAGCAATGATAGTTGACCATCATGAGGTACCACTGATACGGACCCTGTACTAAGTGTCTTACCATGAGGTTGGCACAATTTATTTCTCTGGCTAGTCTGTATCTCAGGGAGGTCAGAGGACATGCTGGGACCCCCAATTTATAAGGGATTTGAACCCAAGCTTCCTAGAATTCAGAAATCTTTTCAAAGATGCCCCCACCATAGTAATTTTTTCCATCGTCTGATCCTTTTATGGAACTTTTATCAATATAAACAGTAGCCTTCTTCTTACAAAAGATAGCTTTGAAAGACTTTGTAATTTATTTGAGTGAGTTCTCCCAGGTGGAGGAGAAATTTGGGGTGAGCACTGCTTTGTCCTTTTAATATCCCTGGAGGGCGGTGAGAGTGAGAAATTTTTAGCTTCTTTTTTTTGCTTTCATTTTTCTTTGTCTTAATCTATTTATTTATTCAGTAGATATTTATTAAGCTCTCGATGCATGCTAAGTATTCCACTATCCATCAACTGTAAGAAAACAAAACCATCTTGGCCTCACACTCACAGAGACCCCATAAAAATAAAAATAACAATAATGAGGAAGCAGAATATAAAATAAGGAAACAAAATATGTAAAATTTCAACTGGGATTTCCACTATTAGAATTCCCTGTCCTGTAACCACAAGAGTCTTGGAGAATGAGACAGATTTCCCAGTTTTTGAGAATTTTCAAAATGAATTAATTTTAAATTTGTAGTTGACATACAGTATTGTATTGGTTTCAGGTGTACAACATAGTGATTAGACATTTATAGAACTTATGAAATGAGCACCATGATAAGTCCCGTACCCACCTATCTGAAGCTTACATAAGTTATTACAACGCTGTTGACTATGTTCCCTGTGCTGTACTTTACATCCCCGTGACTATTTTTATAACTGGCAGTTTGTACTTCTTAAGCCTTTCAACTTTTTCTTCCATGCCCCCCACTCCCTTCTCTTTAGCTTTTTTTGAAGATTGAAGCCCCAGGGTCATCAAGAGGGCCAGTGGCCTTCCCAGGTTGCCATGGCAACCTCGCTGTCATTCTCTTATGATGATTTCATTCCGACGTGTTTTCCCCTTATAATTTCACTACTTTCCGTCTTGGAATTTTTGCAGCTAGTTTTGCTATGGAACAACAAATTGTTTCTTAAAAGCTCATTTTGAGAAGCACAGCCAACACGCGCGCTTGCCAAATCTGACGAATCAGAATCCAGGGGTAAACACGAACAGGAAGGTCGATGCATATCTATGATGGAAAAAAATGTATAAAAAGATAGAGTTAATTCTGAGGTTTATCCTCTGTGGTATATGGGTGGAGACCATTCTGTTCTCTATTAACATTCTTATCTATCCTCCACAGGTAAAATACAAAGGAGAGATCAAACAGGCAACCGCAGTTTCTGACCCACCAGAGCTGAAGAGAGTTAAAGAAAACCAGAGGAACATCAGCAATGTGTGATCTTAGCAGCTTCTTTCATATGATATCAAACATATTGTCAGCGTGTCAACGAAGGGATTATTCTACAAAATATTCTTGACCTTGAGCTGATTTTGAGATCTGCTTTCAATTGACTGCCAATTTATTTGAAAGGTTTCGGGGTCTTAAGTAGTGTGGGTACAGCCAGGCATTCCTGCTCCAGTTTCCAGGGCTATGCCCATATACTCTTTGTTTGCAGTTTATTGTGTATCCCTCTTATGCTGTGTTCATGTTCGTGGCTGCTGTGGTTCCTCAAAGGGACGCAGTGGCAGCTCCTGGCATCATGACCCTACCTGTGTGTGTTTTTGTTCTGTAGCCTGTCCAGCCCACTCCCAGCTGTTATTATTTTATTTTTGGATGATGTCTGGGGAGAAATTACAAAGTGTGCATAGCTAAACAGGTCACATGGGACAGGCCCGTTTTTTTTAGGGGCACTTGATTAGGGCTGTCAGTTTTTACTCGGACACTAACTCCCGGTCTGCTCTACTCCTTTCAGTTTATATAATCCTCCATCGGACTTCACTGAGAGAATTCTCTTCTGAAGTCATTAACATATAGATGGGGTTCTTTAGAAGAGGAAATTTGGAAATCTATTAGGTTCAAAGAAACCTTGTATTCTTCAAACCTTTCAAGTCATTTGACCAGATTGCAAAGCTATGGCAGGTTATTATTTGGCACTTTTCCTAACAACTATATTTTGGAGAAGTAAATATTCATCTTTTCCTGATATATTTAGAGTCACACTTGACGTGACTCCGTTACTCTCAAAAAGGAACGCCATTATTGAGAAGGAAGAAGGAAGGAGTAGGAAGCACACTGGCCTTTTCATGCATGACCACGGTCATCTATTTAAAAACATACCTTCAAAAGTTCTACCACAATTAATTACTAAGAAACCACAACATTATAGTACCATTCTATATGGGTAGAGTACCTTTAAGTAATATCCATGAAGCCATTTTTTATTATATTCCTTTGTGATGGTTATTATAGCTTTACTGATGATATGCTGATATATTTGAGTACATTCACTGCTTTGGGATGAATTAAAATAGATTGATTTAAGGTGCGAGTATTTAAAATATGACCGGACTTCTGATGACATCTTTTTCATAGTTTCCTTTCCTTGGCTAGCTCTTTAAAATAAATACTACGAGACTCTTAGTTAGTTGAATTGATTCACAGTATCCTATTTTTTGTTCTCTGAAATGATAGGTTTATTATAAAGGTCAGCTGGGAAGAGCTACTGCTTTAAGCGTAACTCCCGAAATGGAAAGAGTAAAGAAGAATCAAGAAAATATTAGTTCGGCAAGTGGTTTTATTCATTTTGGACTATCACTAAGGATATATCATTTATTATTTACTTGCAATCCTGTTTTTCCCTGTGAAAACAAAGATCTATTTCCAAGAAACATTTGGGACGTTTGCAATAAGTACATATGTTGTTCCAGATGACTTCCAGAAGCTGCCACTGTATACATTTACATTTTCTTGCAATCCTTCATTGATACTTCCAGATGTGACCAATAATGACATTTAAAGTTTAGTTTTAAACTATATTATGTTCACTTAAACGGTGATTTGTGTTTTTCAACCAGTGTCCTTGAAAGTGGTCAAGTTTCTGATGCATAAGTCAAATAATTATCATTTTACAGATGTATTCCATTGAATGTAGATTGTTATATACTCTCTGCAAAACAAAATAAGAAACGAGTCATTACTCCAAAGTAAGATCCTAGAGGGAAGAAATGTATATACATTTAATATAGAAATCAGTTATTCATTAAGGTCCCCTGGTGTGTATCAGTGTCTTTTTTGGATAGTATGCTTTCTCTTACTGACTGTCAGGGCTTTAGTTCTGAATTGCACATAAGCCCTCAGGTTTGCAATAATTGGTAGTCTAATCTTACACATACTCAGCTTCACAAATAGCAGTGTTCAGACGGTCAGTTGTCGAGAAGAGCTCTGGGCCTGGGAATCAGCTTTTAGCCTAAGATTTGTTGCTCTCCAGTGGAGTTCCAGTCCAGAGACACTGACTGACTTCAACATGAATTACCTTTAAATTGTGGCTGTTTTGAAAGAAACTCGATTTATTCCTCATTGTTCCTTACATTCTACAGAGAGGAGAAATCAAAGGAAATGGAGGGAAGATTGGTATGAATTTTCCAACAGTGTTATGGCGGAAGATGGGGAAATATAGGAACATAAAAGTAAATTTAGGTTCCATTTAGTTTTAGATTTTCCTTGTTTAAGTATGATTACCACTTTTTCTGACTGCATTGTTAGTAGATATTCTTTATTCACACATTTGTTTTAGTTGACGGAGAGAATTTGGTCATTTTTGCTACAGTCTTTAAAGGAAACCTTTGAGAGTAAAATTTTAGATTGTTGTTCTAGAAGGAAATGTAATCCACCGAACAAGTTACCTGGTAAATAATTCAAAATATATTGTATTATGTCTCACTCATTTGGAAAGGTTGAAAAAGTTATGTAATCTTTTTGTTATAATTGTCTTATTGTTAAGTATGTTCTACTACTTACTTTGCAGGTGAAATATACCCAGGACCAAAAACAGATGAAAGGTAGACCAAGTCTGATTTTAGACACACCTGGTCTGAGACATGTCAAAGAAGCACAAAATCATATTTCCATGGTAGGGTACAAGCAGATCCATCTTCTCACAACTAAAATATACTAAGGAACGCATCACCAGTGTACCGACGGCATTAGTTCACCATTAATCTGGATGACTAACAAAGCGTTGAAATGTGGACAGGCCTATCATTTGGGGGAGAATTTTTAATCACATTGAAATGTAGTGGAAGTATTCAGTCTAATAAAATAATTTTTCTCAGTGGTTTTTTGGGGGTGTGTTTTTATTTCTAACATGACTACTACAAACGCATTGTATGAAAAATGTTTGGCTGGACTTATTTCCATTCAATTTTAAGACAGTCTGTCTGGTGTGTTTGCATGTTTTGAAGAATATAAAAATATGTGTGTTTTTAAGAACCGTTTCGTGAGATGTAATCTATATACCATAAAGTTTACCCATTTTAAGTGTATGATTCAGTGGTTTCTCTAATAATTTACAGAGTTGAATAATTTTACAGAACATGAAAAATGTATGTTTTGAAGTATGTATACGTTCTTGTAATTATATACAAAATTGCATATATATAATTATTTGTAATTCAGTCTCATTTTAAATAAGATCGTTTTCTTGAATATTTGTGTGGAAATAGCTTATCATTTTGTTGCATATTAAAGGCTAAGAAATAGGAAATTAATTTGTACCTAAGTTAACAATTTAGAGACTAACCAGAATTAAATATATATATTTAATATATATATCTTTAAAAATTCTTACTGATATAGAGGTTTATATGTAATTTCAAAGAGCTGCTAATCATAATAAAAAACCACGAATGTATCAGGATTTGATTTCCGATGCTAGGAAGCTGAAGTTTCAGATGTCATTTTTGGAATAATTGGAAAAGATACATATATGTAGAAAATAATCTAGATATAGCTGGTACAGTGACAGCTGTCGTTATATCAAAATTCTGTGACCTGTGTAACAATCAGGAAATTTCAGGTTGAGCTAATATTGTTTTTCCTTTTGTTTTCAGGTAAAATATCATGAAGATTTTGAAAAGACCAAGGGAAGGGGCTTCACTCCTGTCATGGATGACCCTGTGACAGAGCGAGTGAGGAAGAACACCCAGGTCGTCAGCGACGCCGCCTACAAAGGTGTCCATCCGCACATCGTGGAGATGGACCGGAGACCTGGGATCATTGTCGGTAAGTTGGCCGACGGGCATCTTGGCAGGGATGCGCGGTGGAAAAGATGGTGTTTACGCTAGCGTTAGAGTTACCCTCCTCGGTCGTTGGCCTCCTCTTCCAATGTTTGATATGATGCCTGACTGAAAATGGACCTCAGGCAAAGTGTTATCTTTCGTACCATGTTGGAGGGGATCCATGGCATTCACCAGATATCGTTGCAAATCCTTTCTGTTATTGGATATTTTCTGTCTTTCATAACTTTCTGGTCTTAAGAATATTCCTACTTGTTAAGCAAAGAAGCAGCCCAAATATCAGACATGAGTGCTAATAAAGGTCGAACAACTATTTTGTTTTTTTCCTTTAGCTTGTGTGTTTGACCGATGTATTGTACTAAAGACATCATCTGCATGGGTGACAGAAATAATTTTTTTTTCTTTTTTAGGCGAGGCAACCCTTGGTTGACCTCACAGATTGCAAGGACTTTGTCAGCTTATGATCCCTTAATTTTTATTTTTTACACTTACAGCACCTGGTCTTCCCATCCAAGTACTAACCAGGCCCGACCCTGCTTAGCTTCTGAGATCAGATAGGATTGGGTTTGTTCAGGGTAGCATGGCCATAGACAGAAATAATTTTATTTAGGTCCTTTTACCACAAATAAACATGCCAGAGAGATTCTGATGGTATCTCATAATATGAATAGCTTATATATATATTTTAAATATTGTCTCTGTACTGGGATAATCAAGAGTTGTCTGAAAGTCTCATAAATTGGAGAGACAGGAACCTTCTCTTCCTGTTGTTCCTTCTAGTCAGTCAGGAAATCTTAGGAGCATAGTGTGGAAGGGTGGCTGAGACAGCAGGGGTCATACCAAAGTCTAAGACAGGGCTAGACAGAAAAGATATTGATATTTCAACAGGTATCAACAACCCATACTTCCAAGTGACTACTGTCTTCTTCAGAGCAAGGTGGCTTCTAAATTTTCGTAGCTAGTCCAACTATATTGCTCAAATACTGTTTTCGGTAACCATGAAACATGCCTCTTAGGCACATTAGGTCAACTTCATCTTCAAAGGTAGAATTTTGGGGACTAGTGAAAGGCCATTTAGAGTTGGGTGAGGGAAGTGTACCTTTGACAGGCTCGAGTCTTAACATGCAGTGGGGTACTGAGTCAGGGCGCTGAGTTACGTGGGAGGTTATTAAGCAACTCCGAAGGTATTTTCCAAAAAAGGCTTCCAGGCATGTTTGTAGGCAGTTGGCAACTTTGCTGATATTCCCAAGTCGGTTGCTTGAAGGGATCACAGTAAGTTGGGTCCTAGTTGTGATGTTTTCATCAAAAGTATCAGAGAATTAGAGAGTTTCGTTGCTTTGTGTTAACGTCTCATAAGGGGGAGTGCAGAGGGTCTGGCTCATCTCATGAGGGTGGAGATGCTGAAGTCTTCACAGCCTGCACCAGGGTCCTGCCCTAGGGCACGGGCCAGGAATGAACGTGAGGTCCTTCCTTGCTGGAAACTGTGAGATTGTCTAGACTTTGAGCTTTCAGAATTCGGGACTCATGACCTTTGAGACAGGAA
This sequence comes from Pteropus vampyrus, assembly GCF_000151845.1. NCBI lineage: Eukaryota > Metazoa > Chordata > Mammalia > Chiroptera > Pteropodidae > Pteropus > Pteropus vampyrus. The sequence goes on along the minus strand of NW_011888877.1, from coordinate 3,158,248 downwards.
TTATTATTTTTTAAAAAGTAGAAGATAGAAACCTCTAAATTATTCACTTCCTGGGCAATCCAGAAGTCAGTTTATTTTTTCTAATTGGGAGAAATATTTTCCATTGAGGGCTGGCCTATGAAACCACAAAATGGACTACATCGAGCAAACATTTAACTTCTGAGCCAGGCCTGGAAATACAGGTTTAGAGAGTTTCTGTGCAATTCAGACTGTCGGTTTGTGTGGCTTCTATTTTTGTTGGAGGCTCTGCTACTGACTAGTTGTAACCTTGGCCAAGCTAACTTCGTCTCTCTGTTCTTCAGTTTTCTCATCCGTAAAATAAAGATAGTACTAGTATCTACTTTAATATGTTATGAAGCTTAAATGATTTACGTTATAACTGTGAATAGTGCCTGGTGTATGGTAAGCACTGTATAATATTAAAGACAGACAAGTAGATCTCCAGTTTTAGGTTGCTAGTTAATTCTTTTTTACTCAAGCTCCATTTCTGCCATGGGTCCATAACTAGGTTTTTATTCCCCTGTGCTATACAGATCATTTTAGGACCTGATAACCATTAGGTGGTGAGACTGATAAATCTGGAAGTTATTAGATTTGGATTTTGCCTCCAGCTGAAACAGGAGAGTAAATTGGCTTGCACGGTCTGATTACTGACCATAGCAGTGAACTAATCTGTGGTCCACTGAGAGCAGGAAACTGCTTCTTGTTCATCTGTCCAACCCTCTCATTGGTCCTTACTGGATGCCTTTCGCTTTTTGAATAAATGTATCTTATGTGGGTCAGCTTGTGCTCACTAACTCAGAATGAAAACCGGGCGGCCTCTTGCCTACATTTTAAACATTTGTTTCTGTTCTAGGGAGAGAATGTTTTGTTTTGTTTTCTCAGACAAAAATCTCTCAGTCACTTCCCGTGAGTTACTCATATGTCCTTAATCAGGAGTTTTCATCAGACATTCTACCTGTTTCAGTGTGTGGGGAAAGCAGGAGTGCTTGGGGTTCGGGGCCGCACAGACTTGTCTGGTGTGCACGTGTGCCGGGCGATGAGTCACAGGCTGCACGCAGAAGGTCAGTGAAGAATAAACAGAGCGACTTAAATTTGATCATAAAGGTTTCGGAAATCCCGGTGAACGTGAATTCCCTTTGTTCTCCTCTGACATCTGCAGCAGCGTGGGTTTGCTTATCACATGTTTGCTCTTTACAACCATCCTTTTCCAGACTTTCACTTGACTTTTTTGGTGCTGACTTTTTTTTTTTTTTTATTCATTCTTGATTTGTTGATTTCTTCCCTTTGGTAAAAGACCTCAAAGTTTGGCGCACAGATCCTGGCTCCATCTTCGACATCGATCCCCTCGAAGACAATATCCAGTCTAGAAGTCTGCATATGCTTTCTGGTACTGCTTGCATTTCGAGTTCCTCCTC
>NW_011888877.1:3141773-3156780 GCF_000151845.1 Pteropus vampyrus | reverse complement strand
TCACAGCCTGCACCAGGGTCCTGCCCTAGGGCACGGGCCAGGAATGAACGTGAGGTCCTTCCTTGCTGGAAACTGTGAGATTGTCTAGACTTTGAGCTTTCAGAATTCGGGACTCATGACCTTTGAGACAGGAATTATTATTTTTTAAAAAGTAGAAGATAGAAACCTCTAAATTATTCACTTCCTGGGCAATCCAGAAGTCAGTTTATTTTTTCTAATTGGGAGAAATATTTTCCATTGAGGGCTGGCCTATGAAACCACAAAATGGACTACATCGAGCAAACATTTAACTTCTGAGCCAGGCCTGGAAATACAGGTTTAGAGAGTTTCTGTGCAATTCAGACTGTCGGTTTGTGTGGCTTCTATTTTTGTTGGAGGCTCTGCTACTGACTAGTTGTAACCTTGGCCAAGCTAACTTCGTCTCTCTGTTCTTCAGTTTTCTCATCCGTAAAATAAAGATAGTACTAGTATCTACTTTAATATGTTATGAAGCTTAAATGATTTACGTTATAACTGTGAATAGTGCCTGGTGTATGGTAAGCACTGTATAATATTAAAGACAGACAAGTAGATCTCCAGTTTTAGGTTGCTAGTTAATTCTTTTTTACTCAAGCTCCATTTCTGCCATGGGTCCATAACTAGGTTTTTATTCCCCTGTGCTATACAGATCATTTTAGGACCTGATAACCATTAGGTGGTGAGACTGATAAATCTGGAAGTTATTAGATTTGGATTTTGCCTCCAGCTGAAACAGGAGAGTAAATTGGCTTGCACGGTCTGATTACTGACCATAGCAGTGAACTAATCTGTGGTCCACTGAGAGCAGGAAACTGCTTCTTGTTCATCTGTCCAACCCTCTCATTGGTCCTTACTGGATGCCTTTCGCTTTTTGAATAAATGTATCTTATGTGGGTCAGCTTGTGCTCACTAACTCAGAATGAAAACCGGGCGGCCTCTTGCCTACATTTTAAACATTTGTTTCTGTTCTAGGGAGAGAATGTTTTGTTTTGTTTTCTCAGACAAAAATCTCTCAGTCACTTCCCGTGAGTTACTCATATGTCCTTAATCAGGAGTTTTCATCAGACATTCTACCTGTTTCAGTGTGTGGGGAAAGCAGGAGTGCTTGGGGTTCGGGGCCGCACAGACTTGTCTGGTGTGCACGTGTGCCGGGCGATGAGTCACAGGCTGCACGCAGAAGGTCAGTGAAGAATAAACAGAGCGACTTAAATTTGATCATAAAGGTTTCGGAAATCCCGGTGAACGTGAATTCCCTTTGTTCTCCTCTGACATCTGCAGCAGCGTGGGTTTGCTTATCACATGTTTGCTCTTTACAACCATCCTTTTCCAGACTTTCACTTGACTTTTTTGGTGCTGACTTTTTTTTTTTTTTTATTCATTCTTGATTTGTTGATTTCTTCCCTTTGGTAAAAGACCTCAAAGTTTGGCGCACAGATCCTGGCTCCATCTTCGACATCGATCCCCTCGAAGACAATATCCAGTCTAGAAGTCTGCATATGCTTTCTGGTACTGCTTGCATTTCGAGTTCCTCCTCGTTTATGTGGTTTTCGTCCTGAAAGCGAAGCTTCACGGAGCTGTAGAGGTTCATTGTGCCAACTGTGTCATGTAAATTTTAAAGTTGAGGATTTGAAAAACCACAAAAAGTGCTAGGCTGCTTTAAAATACTTTTAATCATTTATGAAAATGAAACTTGTAAAAGGACTCTCGGTACATCCAAATTAGTTCTAGATTCATTTAGAAAGGCATCTAGAGCTTACTGACATCTGCTTTTTATTAGTGAATATGATTTAATAAGTTTTCTTGGCTTTCGAATGCAGTTATTTAGATTGTACTAAACTGCTAAGACATAAAGGAGATTGGTTTCATGAAAAACACCGTTACGACATTTTAAAGGTAGATTTAAAGAATTATATATAAAACAGTGGGGAGTTTTCTGTGTAGCATCATAAATATCTTAAAATAGACTTTCAAGTATCCTTAAAATTTACTTCTGAGTTTTTATTTAGTGCGAAATTATAGTTTATGTCAGAAGTTTGACTTTTAACTTAGACTGTGTGTTTATAATTAAAAGCAAAAACCTTTTGCTTGGATATTTGGGTATAGCGATAGCATACTTTGACATTTCAGACTTTCAGATCGTGTTTAGCAAACCGAAGCTTTGACAGTTATGCAATTATTTTAAACAATTATAAAGAGCTATAGGTCATTTTGGTCTTGCCCTGCCCCCTGATTTTTATTCTAGATTTAATTGTTGACATTAATAAAATTGAAAGCCCAAGGCAAAATAGGAATCCTAATACTTTTATAGTCAATTCTATCTACATAATCAGCCAAATCGTCATTTAATTTTCTAAAAATAAGGACTAAGCAACAAATATTATATGCTTGGTGATACTTGAAAACCATTATCACCAGACTTTACGCTTGATAGAAATTTATTAGTTTGCTAATGTTTTCTTAGTTCTCGTCAATTTCCCATACCCCATCTCTCCTTTAATAGATAAAAAGATGAGTCTAAATGATTGTTGGGTCATTTACATAATTGACGCAATGTATCCTGACGTTTGGGAATAGGTAATCAGAACCTACGATAGCTGAGCTTTTGGATTATTAATAAGGGATTGTTTTTCTTTCTTGTTAATCTTTGAAGTAGTTTTTTGTTTTCTTTGTTCTTCGATTCGCTTTAATCACAAGTATGAATGTTTTCCCTCCAATATAGAAAAGGCGAGTCACTATAGGAGACAGCGGTCTCGATCTCATTCGAGCAGCACTTTTGGGACAGGTCTGGGAGATGACAAGTCCGAAATCTCCGAGATTTACCCTAGTTTTTCATGCTGCAGTGAGGCAACAAGGCCATCTGATGAAGGAGGTATCAAGCATGAACCACTCTCAAAGAAAATTCATTCATTTTTTTAAAATGTGTCACACGTGTGTTTTTAACATATTCTTCATCTTTGCATAAACATTTAGCCTGGGTGTATTTGAAAATTTTAAATCGTGTTTAGAAAGTCGAATCTTTTTTTTTTTTTTTTAAACTACTAATTTGCATTTTTGCATGTTTGGTTTTCCCATCTTCACTATTTTCACTGCACATGGATCTTTAATGACAAAAGGGTCTTGGGATATACTACGCGAATCTGTTTCACAGGAGTTGTATGTGATGGATATACACAGCCAGAGTGGAAACTTGAGTTCTGCAGAGTTTGTATCTGATTCCATTATGAAATTCATTCGTATAGAAACATTTGCATGGCCAAGAGGTTGCTATGAATGTGTGTGTTTAAATATTTATGTACATTTGCAGTTAGAGTTAGATCTTGCCACAAAGAAATTGGTATGATACTTGGGATGTTATTTTTTTTTTTAATTTCGTTTTATTAGTTTCAAGCATACAGTACATTAGTTAGACATTTATATAGTTTATAAAGTGATCCCCCTGATTGTTCTTTCTCTCTTCTGGTCCTCCACTTAGCCATTACATTAATGCCGACTGCATTCCCTGTGCTCCCCATCCCCATGACCATCTATCAACTACTAATGTGTACTTCCTTAACCCTTCACCCCATTCTCCCAAATAAACTTTTCTATATTTTACATATCCACCCTTTCCCTCTACCTTCTGTTTTCTGCATCTAAGTTGTTGGGTCAGATCTAGAATTTTTAGTTGAAATTGTTTTAGATGGTAAACTAATCCTGCTGATAAAGCCATTATTGAAGATTTATTTATTTATTATTCTTATTTTTAGTGAGAACATGTACATTCTACTCTCCGAAAACTTCAGTTATACAATACAGTGTTATCAACTATAGCCACCATAATTTGCATGAGAGTCTCAGACCTTATTCATTGTGATAGCTGAATTTATCACACTGTTTTACCGATCTCTCTATTTTCCCCATCCTCCGGCCCTAGCAACCACTTTTTTATACCCTGCATCTATGAGTTTGACCTTTTCTTTTTTCCTTTTAGATTTCACCTTGGTAGAAAGTGTTTCCAGATCTCATTTCTCTGTGATTCTAGTGACATATTTATAAACTAGTTTTGTCGTACCGTAGATAAGGTAGACGGGAGTGAGCTCCCCTGTCTGGGTCTGGTTCTCTAACAAAGGGATCAGTAACTTTTTGAGGGTTTTTTGTTTTTTTATTTGGGGCTCTTGATTTCTCCCCTCAGTGTGTCTGTGGTTCTAAAGGTACAGAATGATGAGATAAATAAAACCTAAGGCAAATACAAGAACAAATTTTGATCGACCTGATTTAACTTTAACTCAGGTCAGCATACTGGAGTCGGTGTCTCTCCCAAATGTGACATCCCATAGACTCTTTGCTTCCGTGGTGCCCTTTTCACTATCTATACAAGACTGTCTATAAAAGGGTGCAACATTCACTCTTTTATTCACCATCATTTACTCACCAACTGTTTATCGAGTGCTGTCTTACACCACCCAAGGGCTTGGATCTGGCAAGGCATACAGCAGTGAGCAGAAGAGACATGCATTTGCCCTGAGGGGCTCGGAGCCTGGTGTGAGACCCTGACATTAAGCAGATAATTACCCAAGTATTACATATAACTATGAGGAGAGTAAGCAGTATGAGAGGAGGGTGCGGGGAGGTGGTGGGCTACAAGATGTATTACAGGGGAATTTCCTCTGGCTTTGATGTCAGGGAAGCCTTCCCCAGGGAAGATGGTTTGAGCTGAGAGATGAGTGCTGACCGGAAGTTAACTAGGCCAAGGGGGCTTTGGGAGAAAAATGTTTCTGGTAGAGAGAACAGAGCACTGAAATGATGTGTCAATGGGACATTCCAATGGAGGCATCGACAGCCAGAGTTAGAGGAGAAGCCTGCACTGGAGATGGGTGTGGAAGGTCATCGTCCTTGTCAGTGTTAAGGTCTTGGTTGAATCTATGTAGAGAAGAACGCAGAGCCCCGTCCTGCAGTATCTCAGCTCTCGCTGATCCAGCAGACCAAGTCCATGCTCACTTGTGTCCAGTTCCATCCTCGTCTCTGAAGCTGTGTTATAAAAACCCAGTGCTTTTGGTTTATCTTGTTCTCTTCTCAAGCCGTCATGCCTTTTTTCTAATTATTTCTAGCAAGGGTATCCTCTACTATACCCAATGAATGAGAACTTGTCTCCACTGATGGAAGATATAGATAAATATACTTGCATTTCTACTAGAATTTGAGTAAGAATAACACATAGTTAAGAGGTAGTAATTATATCTTTTAAAATAGAGGAATTTCAGACTTCGTGGAAAGTGGCAGAGGGGAAGTTTTTGGCAGGAAAGAAGAAGTTCCAGGAACTCAAATAGTGCCTTGTAAGAAAAGCTGACTCTTTGGAGGCATTTATAAACTTCTGTCATTCTTTTTTTTTTTTTTTTTTTTGGTCACAAAGCCAAGATGCTGTGTCTTCAGTGACATTTCCTATTTTAGAAATTAAGGTATAGGAGGTATGAAGTTACCTCTATTGCAAAAGCAAAGAAGTACCAATAAGTTTTATAGCAAACGTAAGTGGCGGTATACCCACAAGACACTTGTGTTTATTTGAAAGATTTTAGGATACAAGGGAGTATACTCCTAATTTACATTTATTTTAAGTAAAGCAAAGCACATTCTACCAATTGGCACCTTATGTTTGTATTCAAATGATTGGTGACATATCAGACTTAATATGCCCCAAAGCGTCTCCCCACTCCCTGCACCCCAACTCTGCTACTTTTTCATGCTTCCCAGCTTGCAACTTCCCAGGGTCTGAAGTCAAACCCTTTAGAGTCATCCTCCACTGTTGTCTTTCACGTACATCCCACATCCAACCCATTAGCAAACCTTGTCAGCTCTATCAGGAAAAAGACACCCAGAATCGGACGGCTTGTGCCTGGCTCCGCCCTCACAACTGATTTCAGCTGCCGCTCTCTGTCCCCTCAGATCATCATGGTAGCTTCCTGACCAACTTCCCTGTTTCTGCTCTTGCCACCCATGCTGCCAACCCTCTGCCTCAGTTTCTTCTTCTCCTGGCATTCAAAAGGGTCTTTAATTTAATTTTTAATTATTTTTAATTAAGATATAGTTAATATAAAATATTACATTAGTTTCAGTTGTACAACGTAGTCATTCAACATTTATATACCTAACAAAGTGATCACCACGCTAAGTCTAGTGGCCATCTGTCGTCATACGAGGTTATTAAGATGTTATTGACTGTATTCCCATCCCTGTGACTTGTTAATTTTATAGCCGGAAATCTGTATCTCTTACACTATACACAACAATGAACTCAAAATGGAGCAAAGACTTAAATGTAAGAAACCATAAAACTCCTACAAGAAAACATAGGCAATAAACTCTTTGACATGACTCTTAGCAGTATCTTTTTGGATATGTCTCCCGAGGCAAGGACAACAAAAGCAAAAAGAAACAAATGGGACCACATAAATTAAAAAGCTTTTGCACAGCAAAGGAAACCATCAACAAAACAAAAAGGGAACCCACTAAATGGGAGAAAATATTTGCTAATGCTCATTTGAAAAGGGATTAATATTCAAAGTATATAAAGAACTCATACAACTCAACATCAAAAAAAAAATCTGATTAAAAAATGGGCAGAAGACCTGAATAGGCATTTTTCTAAAAAAGACATAGAGATGGCCAACAGACACATGAAAAAATGGTCAGCATTACTAATCATCAGGGAAATGCAAATTGAAACCACAATGAGATATCACTTCACATGTGTCAGAATGGCTATTATCAAAAAGTCAACAAACAACCAGTGTTGGCAAGGATGTGGAAGAAAAGGAACCCTCATGCACTCCTGGTGAGACTGCAAACTGGTACAGCCACTATGGAAAACAATATGGAGGTTCCTCAAAAAATTAAAAATGGAAGGATCTTTTTGAAACATAAGTCAGATCATGTCACTCTTCTGCTACCATTTCAATCTGAACGTAACCCAAATCCTCACTATTGCTACTTGATAGGCTCTCCATCAATCTGGGTGTTGGCTGCCATCCTGAACTCATTTCCTGCCATTCTCAGCACGCTAGTCCACTACCCTCCCCACCCACCCCCGTCCTGGTCTACCAGCTTTACTCAAACCTCCGAAGGAAGCTCCTACCTGGGTTTTTGTGCTTACTGCTCCCACCACCCCCATATTTGCTTGCCTCACCTCATTTTTCTTCATGTTGCTGTTCAGATGTCACTTTATCAGAGAGACCTCTAACTACCAGAGATAAAATAGTACCCCTTCCTGTACTGTCTGTCTTTTTACCTTGTTTTTTTTTTCTGCATAGCATTTGACACCACCTGAGATATATATTCGTTTTTTTTTGCTTGTCTATCTCTGTCTCACTAAAAAGTCCCACAAGAGCACAGATACTGGCTGATTTGTTTACCAATCTATTTCCAGCTCTTAGAATAAGCACTCAGTAAACATTTGGTGAATGAAATGGCCAAATTATATTTTTTTGGCTCGCTCATTTTTTTAATTGAGATATAACCAATACATAACATTACATTAGTTTTAGGCGTACAATAAATTAATATTTTAAAAACTAGAACTGCGTATATAAATCTAAATATGATTTTTTAAATAGAAAATTCCATCTTGGAAGCCTTTTAAGAAAATTCTTGCATCTTTGTTTTGATGATGTTTTGATATGTTTCAATGACATTAAAGCATAGCTGAAAAAAGCCTAAAGTGGAAACAGTCCCAGTGTATTTTTTTTCTGGTGGGGAAGAAAAAGAGTAGTATCCATGACTTTTGGGTTGCTTTGAAATTTAGGGTCCTCTTTGAAATGTGCGCTATGCTGGGCCCTGGTGAGGAGGTGATGATTGACTATGTAGAAGGATGACATTTTTATGACGATGACAACTGTTTGATGAAAACCTTAATGTCTCTGGTCGTGACAGCCTTTGTTTGTTTAAATACTATCCTAGAAATTGAAAAGAATTTTAGAAAAATACACGTTAGTGGTAAGATGAAGCAAAAGAATATGTTTGTAGGATTTAGAAATGCCCTTTTTTTTTTTTTTTGGTCCAGCCTTTTTAGTTTCTTTTTAGATTAAGACATTTTAAGATAAATTTTTTTATGTCCTAGAGAGGTGTCCTTTAATAATAATTGGGTTGTCTCTCTGCTGTCAGGTGGGGTGTGTGGCAGCACTGTGTTATAGTGGACACCACGCTGTGCAGGGGAACATGGCATTGAACTTCACTCTGACTCTCTCTCCACTCGGTCTGGGTTCACAGGAGATTATCTGACTTTATTAGGCTCAGATTCCACATCTATAATGAGAAGGATATAGAACAGGAAGCTTTCTAAGAAATTTTACATTTCCTCAGCTAAGTGCCATAAACTTAAATGAACTTTTATATTTTTTCTGTACCTTCTATGTATGAGAATGTGTTTATGTCCTGGTGGTGGCCTGTTTACTTCATGGATTAAGCAGCTGGGCAATTATTAGAGTCATCGGTTTTAGGGTTCTTCTTGTGAGAGAAAATTCTGATTGTTAGCACAAAGGGTTAAACAATCAGCTCATTTCCTTGAGGCTAAAGTACGGTGTTTTCATCATTCCCATTTGGTTTTCATGAGCATTAACATGGAAGCCTTCTGCTTTAAGTTTTTATCATTGTTTTAGTTATGTGTTTCTCATGATATTTTCCCATCTTGCTTTGATCGATGAATATTTTCATATTCTTATGTGATTATTTTGGGTTTTCTTTACATTTCGGTCTACTTTCCAAGGTATTAAGTTACCAAAGGGTTTTCATTTTACATCTCTATTGTGTTACTTTGATGCAATTAAGGAGGCTTTTATTTAAAATTCATTGAATTTTGGGTTGATTCTTGAATGGTATTATTTGAAATGATCTTTATTGCCTTTTGGTATTAGATTAAGTTAACTTATTTTCATTTGATACAGTTCCTGGAGTGGAAATAATCCTGATGGCTTCTGCTTATATCACGGCGAGGTTTCCTTTGATCTTCGTGTTCTTCCTGCAATGTGTATTTGCCTTCTGGTACCACTTTGTATTTCTTCGGTTTTCCTTAACTTACAGTGCTCTGTATTGCCGCTAGTGTCTTTATGTTTGCAGTCTCATCCCTTGTTTACCCTTCTCAGTCTGAATTTGTGTCCAGTTTTGCTTCAGTATTTTATGTGTCTCGGTCTTCCTCCGGAGCATACAAGTATGATGGCAAAGGGGAAGCAGATAACACTTTTCAAATAGCCCTTCCCAGCGCTTTGAGCTTGTGAACTTTTTCATTTTGCTGTGAAAGAATCTCACTGGGACGACCTAGTCCTGCCTTAACAAATTTCCGAATCCTGTGACAGCCCTAGCTGGGCTGTGCTTATAGCACTCCATCCCACGTAATGTGTTCTCAAAAGATGTTAGGTTGCAAGACATGCCTCAGTACATTCCGGAATTGTCAGTATATTGCCTGCAGGCATCCCAGAGGGTGGTATACCAATTAAGTAGCCGATTGTCTTGGCATTTTATAGGCACCCATCATTCCATCTGTTCATTCGCCAAACATTTATGTGGTATCTCCTATATGTGTGAGATGCTGGGACCACAAGAACAAAAGATACAGCTATTGTCTTCAAAGAACCCACATTCTGGTGAGTGGACCAGATGCATAAACCCATTTTGCTCAGGAAGGCATTATGGTGGAATATAGCGTAGGTTTAGAATTAACTAGGAGATGGGAAAGGAGAGGAGAGGAGGGGAGGAGAGGGGAGGGGAGTTGTAGGCAGAAAAGTAGCATATGAGAGAACGCAGAACACTGGAAGCTTGGTGCATTTTGGCACATCTGGAGCCCAGGGGCTGTGTGTGTCAGCAGGTGGGCAGAAAAGGAAGACTGGAACCAGAGTATGGCAGTGCTGAGCTAAGTCCCTTCAGAAACAGGGTTCAACTGAACATAATTTCAGGGCACTTTCCTTAGTGTTTCACCTGTAGGAGATTAGAAGATATTTAGAGGACCAGTTACCTAGACGAGTAGGCAGTTGAGTCTCTGCCTTGGGAGTTTGTCTTAGAATCTATTCTGCACTGGATAATTTAAGTTTTACTGGAGCATCAACTCCTTGGACATCAAGTGACCAGAGGCCTTCTTAGCAGTCATCTAAAGGGGCTAATGGTGTGGAGAGAGCACTGTGGATTTTTATTCCAAACTTCACAGCCTGTCTTATTGTTGACATTTGTCATTTATGTACAAAAGCAGAAACACTAAAATCAAAGCACCTTTCCACTCTATTGATTCCCAGACTCCAGACAAAATAGCCAACTGCTGGATGTTTAATAGGCATCTCAAATCTTATGTCTGGAACCAAAATCTTATTTCCTGTCTTCTCAAACAAACAAACACCTGTTCTTGTTTTTGTTTTTTTTCACCATTTCGGTTGATGACACAATCATTCACCCTAATACTTAGCATCATTCTTATCACCTGTCTTTCCTTCATGCTTCACATCTTGTCCCTCTGTGAGCCTGTTGGCTCTGTCTTCAAAATATATCCGTCCCAAATCCAGCCACTTCTCGCCACTTCCTCCCCTGAGCGAATCATCATCCTATCTGCTTGAGATTACAGAAATAGGTTCCTGGTCTTTGTAATTCTATTTTTGCCACTTTGGGTCTGGCCTCCGCCCAGCTGCCAGTGTTCCTTTAAAAATTTTCACCTGATCTCATTATATTTTTGCTCAAAATACTCTAATGGCTTCCAATCACCCTCATACTGAAAACTGTGGCATGCGGTCTGCAAGGTGTTGCATAGTCTGGCCCTCGATGTCACCTTCCGCCAGCCTCCTTGCTCCAGCTAAAACAGTTCTCTCGGCTATTGTAGCATGCCAGGCATTCTCCTACCTTGAGCCTTTGCAACCACTTGTCCCTTTGCCTGGAGCACTCTCCCAGGTGTTTGTGTGGCTCACTTACTTCCATCGGGTCTCTGATTAAATGTCAACTAATCAGAAAGGGTTACCTTGATCACTCTACATAGAAGGCACTCAACCCATATACACCCGTAACTCTCTATCTCCTTACTCTGCTTTATTTTCTTTATAACTCTTTTTAGAGCTTTATTGAGGCATCCTTTATATACAGAATTGCATATATTTAATGTGTACATTTTGATGAGTTTGGACATAGGCTTTTGTACTATGATACCATCACCACAATCAAAGCACAAACATCCACCACCTGTACATTTCTCTGTGTTCTCGTGGGAGAGGGCAGTTGTAGTACAAACACATGATATGAGAACTGTCATCAACATATTTTAAAATGCACATTACAGTATTGTTGTCTATAGATTCTATGTTGTACGGCAGATTTCTCGAACTTGTTCATTTTGTATAACTGAGACTTTATACCCATTGAACAATTCCCCATCCTCCTCCCAGCCCCTGGTGACCATAATTCTATTATATGCTCTATGAGTTTGACTACTTTAGACACCTCATATGAGTAGAATCATGAAGTATTTGTTCTTTTGTGACTGGCTTATTTCACTTAGCATAAAATTTTCTACGTTCTTCCATTTTGTTGCATGTGGTGGATTTTCTTCCTTTTTAAGGCTGAATAATAGTCCATTGTATGTCTATATCACATTGTCTACCCATTCATCAGTTGATAGTTATTTGAGTTCTCTTCATATCTTGGCTATTGTGAGTAGTCCTCAATGAACAAGAGCCCCAGATATCTCCTCAATATAAGGGAAATGCAGATCACAACCACAATGAGGTATCATCTCATACCTGTTAGGATGGCTGTTATCAAAAAACCCAACCAAACAAAAAGAGAAGTGTTGGTGTGGATTTGGAGCAATTTGAACCATTATGCACAGTCAATGGGGATGTAGAATGAAGCAGTTACTATGGGACACATTGTGGTGGTTCCTCAAAAAAATTAAAGATAGAACTACAGTATGATCCAGCAATTCTACTTCTGGGCACATATTCATAACTCTTTTTACTACCTGATGTTTCATTATGTATTAATCAGTTTATTTGTATAGTGCCTATATCTCCCCCAGGATATATACTCTATTAGAACAGAATCTTTCTGCCTGCTTTTATTCTCTATTTTATAACTAGTACCTAGAATAGTACTTGTGTTACAGTAGACACTCAATAAACAGTATGAAATATATAAATATATTCAAATTAAATTTGATCTGAAATATAAAGAAAAAGCTTTGCCACGTGTGAAATTACTAAAACTTGGCATTAGTCTTTATCAATGTCCATTTAAAGCTAATTAGACTTGAGAATAACAGTGCAATAATAACTCTTATTATAAGTTTTTAAAAAGCAGTAATGTAAGATGTATCACTGGAATGTAACGATGTAACTTGTGTTTATGACAAAGCCTAAGTCAGCCAATGACCTTTCATAACCAAGAAATCAGTAAGTCATCCCTACGTTAATACTTCTGTTCTCATATACATACTTCTCATCTTAGTGTTTCGTGTATTTTCATTATGACATCTGTCCTCAGTAGGGACTCAGTAAAGTAGAAGTGCCCATCAGAATTCTGAAATTCATGCTTTTTATGGCTTCTAGCTCAGTATATTCTAGTTTATCGTTAGATCATAAACTCTGTAGAGACAGAATGAATGTGTCATTCATTTAGTTAGTACTTTTGTTCCCCCAAGAAAAATGTTCCCTTCAGTACCTAGCACAGGACGGGAAGAGCTCAATGAGTAAATGATAAATAAAAGGAGGAAAATGCAAGAACAAATCATCACTTTCCTAGACTCAGCAACGATCATGGGGATGTGTCTTGAGTTACTAAGGACAATAGCCATCATTAAAAGTTAAAGTCGCCATTAAACTGAACAGAAATATTAAATTCGGGTACAGTAATAAACTGTTAATGTATTTTGGAAGTGAAGTGTATCCAACCAGCAGTGTTTCAAAGTCTCTTTTAATATGACTAGAATCTATAAGTCTGTTGGTTCTCTTTTCCCATGGAAGATTTACGTTTGATGATTTATAGATGGCATCGAAGTTCAGAGTTATTAGTTTTTAATCACGAACGTAGTTTTAAAATGAGGTAACCGGAACAACCTACTAGAAAACACACTCCCGGTTTTGAACTCTTGGTCTTCATTTAAAATAAACTTGCCAGTATTTCTATTGTAGCCACTACTTCAGTTTTCTGATTACTGATTGGCAGTCTCCAGCCTCCAGAAAAAAATCCAACTCCTTTTTGGCCTGACTTCTGTAAAGCAAATACATTCAACAAGAGACTCTCAGCTGTGTGTTTCTCCACCATTTTTGAGTGTTATTTCCTATCCGAGTTTGAGAAGTTTGTTAGCGTCTGTCAAAAAAAGTGCTCTTTTAGTATCTCCATACATGTTTGAAAACATTCAAATAATTGATGATTGAAATACTAAATCTCTGTGATGAAACTAATGTATAGGAAAATGAACGATTCCTTTATAAGGTAAAATCCAGTTACTAGAATATCACATGATTATGTTTAGCTATCTAGCTTATAAAAAAGCACACATGGTACAATTTATAGAAATTTTTACAAATTTCAAAACGTTTCAAAGCAAATTTTCAAAACTTTTAGTTAGTTCTTTTGTTCCCCCAAGAAAAAGATTTAGGATTCTGATTGAATTTGAAATGCTTAGGGAAACTCATATTCTTAGTACCAAGAGACTTGGAATGAAAGAAATGTCATAAGTTTCCTTTTCTGAGTGTGAAATTGGGGAAAGGATTAAATACTAATGAATAGCACCTGTTCCAAGATGCACATGTGTCTTTCATTGATATGCCAAAATTAAATCAAAGGGTTCCATCTGTGTATGAAGGAGAAACATCTGACACTTAAAGTAGCAAACTATAAAACATTAAAAGTGTATTTCCTGTGAAGCTGAGTTGATTGAGAAAAAGAGGAGGTCTGATCATCAGGAAAAATATAAATGTGGCTATAGCATGTGCATCAAGTAAGAAAACTTTGGAAGAGCTTTGTAAGTTGTCAAGTGGCATATATGTAAAGGAGAGAATAGGTATTCTTGTTTTTCATATTGTCGAACAATCGAAATGAAAATGGAAATAGTAGTTTTTGGTTTTTATGGATCAAACTGATGTCCAGGTCAGGTAATAGACTGCTTATAGCTACATATTTATATATCTGTCTTATACATCAAACAGTAAAGTCATAATTTTATTTTCGGAGTTATGAATTTCCCTGTGATCCCCAACTTCCTATTTCATCCAGGTGCCCCACATCCTTCCGCCCCAAGCCCCAGGCCAGTAGGTCATAGGGATGGGATCCTGACTTACAGGAACTACTTAAAATTTCCATGGGCTGATACAGCTGGATGATATATTAGGTGTCTGCATTTTGTTCATTGTCTCCTGTTGCCTAGTGGTCTCCTGGTTGTCATGCTGCTTCTCTTGTGGCCAGTTTCCTTATTGCCTAATCTTCCCCCTACAGTATTCCTCATCTGCCCATGGCTCATCTTCCAGCCATTCTAGTTCTTCACTGTTATCTTTCACTCTATTCCTGACCCATGTGTACTGAACTTGTTGTTTACTAGTCTGTCTCTCAAACCTAGGTTCTTACCTAGATCTTGTCTAAACATCCTTATAAGTGTGTGTCTTTGATCACAATGACCTGTTGCTCACCTCCCTACATGACTCTTCATACCTACTTATTTCTCCAGCCCTAGCTTTGAACTTGAAGCTTGGGCTCTGTAAGACCCAGATAGTTCTTTTCATTCATTTCTCTACATTTTCCTATCTTCAAATCATGTCAGGTACACAATGAGTTCATTTCATAGGTGTTTATCGGTTGAAATATATATACACCTTCTTATTCAGAAACGTAATCAATACGGAGATGTATCTATATGTGATAGTTAGTGTGGCTTGTCACTAAGTGTGTCTAATGCAAAACTATTTGGGAACTATTTGGGATTGATGATAGTACCTAAGAGGTGAATTGATTTGAATTGATTAGCACAAGAGACAAACCAAATGCATAGCCCAATTTT
>NW_011888877.1:3118078-3140289 GCF_000151845.1 Pteropus vampyrus | reverse complement strand
CTATAATTTCTTCCAGAAATGGTCTGGCACACCTCATCAACCACACACACATGAACTTATGGAGTTTAAACTCCAAAGTTTACCACAAAAAAGCCAATGACAAAAAGAGAAGCCTCTGTGAAGCACAGCCAGCCTGATGTGCTGATCTCCCCAGCATTTATGCCCTGTTTCTTTTGCCTTTCCCTCCCTCTCACTCCTGTCTGCTCCACCAGCAGGAATGAATGGTTGACTGCCGACTCTTCCAGCTTCAGATCAAGTCCTCACTACTTCTAGAAGCTTCTCTGCTCTCTAGAGCATAGTATTCTTTCACATTTCTGAATTCACAATGGTTATTCGGAGATAAATCTTAAACTGTCTTGTCTTTAATTTCCATGAGCATTTTGGTGTGCTATAGTCAAGAGTTCAGGTTCTGACGTCAGATTTTTGGCTTTTACATCTTGGCTCTTATCTAGCTCTGGGATTTTTGACCAAGGTACTTGATCTTGCTAATCTTGTCTCCATCCGTGAAAATTGGGAATTTACCATCAGTAAAATGGTGACAATTACACGAGCTAATGCATGTGGCATGCTAAGCACAGGGCCTGGCACATTGTCAGTAGGGAGACCATCCACTTTGCCCAAGATAAAGGGCCTTCCTGAGAAGATCCTTCAGAACTAAAACTGGGTTAGTCCTGAACAAACTGAGTTGGTTCCCCTAATTGTAAGCATACCATTTACATTATTTAAATTTCATTGTACTCACATCTCGTGTTCCTTGGGAAATAATCCCTATGTTCCATCTTTCCCCCCTTAAGTTTCATAGGGGCACATGCCTAGGTGCTCAAATATTTTCATTTGTACTGTATTTTCTTAAAAGAGGTTTTTTGTAACTTACAGCAATAAAATTTATCTAAGACTAGAAAATGGAAACAGATGTTATGTGAGTGAGTCTAGACGAGGAAATTGCTAGGACCCTAGCATTGGCTTGAGAGATAATGGTTGAATTTCTCAAGACATTTTTGGCTACACAGTCCCCCTGTCCTCTCAGATGGTGACTAGGTTCTGCTCTGGTCAGTCCCCAGGAGGCAGGGTCAGCTTGCATTAGTCAGCTTCCCCTTGGTGGTGCCTTGTGGTACTTGCCTTACCAGGGGTATTGCATATTAGCCTCTGAATTATTCCCCAGTGAGTTTCCTCTTGACTCAAATTTCTTCTCATAATCCCTGGTTGCTTCCTAAATCCTTGTTTGTTAGGAACAGGTCATAGGGCTGGGTGTGTGTATTAGCCTGTTCCGGCTGCTGCAACAGAATGCCAGAGAGTGCATGGCTTGTAAACTACAGAAATCAATTCCTCACAGTTCTGGAGACTGGAAGTTCAAGATTAGCTGCCAGCATGGTCCGGTCTGGTGAGGTCCCTTTTTCCAAGTTGCAGATTGCTCTCTCCAACTTGTGTCCCTATATGGTGGAAATAGACCTAGCTGGCTCTCTGACTTCATCTCATAAGGGCACTAATCCTGTTCATGAGGCTCCACCCTCATGACCTGGTCATCTCCTAAAGGTCTACCTCAAAATACCATCGCCTTAGGGGTTAGGTTTCAACATAGGAATGGGAGAGGGTGACAAAAAGATTTAGTCCATTTGATGGGGGGAGAGAGAATTTGGGGCTAGCATAAACAGAGCCACACATGCCCCTAAATTTGTGTCACTTGGGGGAGAAGGAAGCTGATGGTAGCTCAGTGGTTCATCACTAGGAGGATATTAAAAATAAAGCACAAATGTCCAGTTCCTCCCATTCCCACCCCAGAGATTCTGATTTCATTGGCCTGGGACATGGACCTAACATGGTTTTAAAAGCTCCCAGGTGAATTTAATATGCGGCCAGGATGGAAACCACTGCAGGTAACTGATTCCTCCTCTGTCTGCTTCCTTCTCACAGTTCATGGCCCCTACCTGAGTTCGAAATTTAACATGTGAAATAGTAACAATTGCTTTTATTTTTGCATACGATTTCCAACATTTGAGCACTAATGATAATTATGTATGTTTTTAAAACTTGTTGGTTTTAACGCAGTTGTAGGTCATTTCATTTTTATGTTAAAGTCTGTTTGTTCACGGTTTATTAAGTAGCAAGCCTGTCTTAGGCAGCTGTCTATTCACAGCTTATCATTAAAAACCAACAAACTAAAACCTAGAGGCAATCTAGCTTTTCTTTGTTTTTTTTTGTTTTTTGTTTTTTTTGTTTGTTTGTTTGTTTGTTTTTGCCAGGCAGGAAAAGAATTTTCTATAGTGCTAGGAATTTTCTCAGATCAAAAAATAGCTTCTCATTGCTGGATTGGGCATAAATGTTGTGGATTTAGTACCTACTTGTGGTTTGTGGAGGAGAATCAGATGCCATGGGACTTGAGGGTTCTGACATGGAGCTCTTGATGGCACATGCAAAAGCCGTTTGAGCAAAAGGGTTCACATCATGAGCCTACTCTATTACCACTCGACTGCCTTGCTCACGGCCTAGGTGAGATCTAATTAGGATATAGCTCATTATTTACTATTTTGTGCAAAACTAGCAGCATATTTACACTTTCTCTTTTATATTTATGTCTTCATTCAGTTTAGCATTTCCCCTGTGATTGTCTAAATATTCTTTGTCCTAACCCCACCCTGCAAAAACCACATTAAGTTCTCTGACACACATTAACTGATAAAAACGTAGTCCAGTGTTAGAAGTATGACAGTAATTTTACTGCATCCTATATTCTGTATAGGAGAACTTCTGGTGATTTTCTCCTTATTCTGGAACTTTTAGCAAATAAACCTGTAAGAAAAATCCCCAAATTATTTTCTCCGTTTGTGCTATGTCTGGAGTTACCTAATTACTATAGACTGTTTGCGGTCCCCCAAACCCACATGTTGAAATCTTAACTCCCATTGCGATGGTGTTAGGAGGTGGGACCTTTGGGGAGTGATTAGGCTGTAAGAGTGGGGCCCCCATGAATGGATTAGTGCCCTTATAATAGGGACCCCAGAGAGCTCCTTTATCCCCTCTTGCCACATATGGACACGGCGATTTGAACCAGGAAGTGGGATCTCACCAGACACTAAACCTGCTAATGCCTTAACCTTGGACTTCCCAGTCTCCAGAACTAGAAGAAATAAATGTTTCTTGTTTTAGCCACCCATTTCATAGTGTTTTGTTATAGCAGATTAAATGGACCAAGGCATCAATAAAGCACCCTTTTTATTGTTTGCATTTGGAGTCTGGCCATCTACGATTACCCTACAGTCACGGTCAGGGTGAGGCTCATCTTTAATGAGTGGAGAGCTTCTTCGTGTCACTATGCGGAGATGATTGTTCTGTCATCTTCTATGTTTTTATTCTGTAAAGCGGGAATGATGCCTAGCTAAGACAGCTGTTTGAATGACTAAAAGACAACATGAAAGTCCACGCACACTGAGGACACTTAGTAATCCCCCTTCTTTCACCTGTTCTGGGCATGTCCCCCAGAGTGGGTGTCCTTTTGTGGTAGCTTCTCCCTTTATTGTAGGTGCATTTCTTTGGTTTGTTCAATCTTTGTACGTTTGCATGTATTTCCTCATTTTTTCACTTTCAGATTTGGGAAGGCTCCTAAAATTTTTCTTCCTCTAGTTTCATCTTCTGTTTTATAATCTTCACGTCTACTTCCTTCTTTATCTTGGTTTTTGTCTCCTTCCATTGTAAGAATACACATTAAATAGAAAGTATTAGTAAACTGGCTGTTTGTGGAAGGACTTTATTGTGCAGTGAAAGTGATATTCGGGTGGGATAAGTACTAAAAGGATGCTCCAAATCGATCCTGAAGCCTTTGGCGCTTTTGCCAGCTTCCGGATCTCGGGTCAATAAATCTTACCAATGTGAGATGAAAGTTGAGTCACACGTCTGTGTTTTACTGTTGCCTTAGGATAATGAAAGCTATCGTGTGTGATTTCCACTTGTTTTGCAATAAAAACCCTCAAACTCAAAACTCTTGGGGTGTAAGACCATCGTACCTTTATCATCATGCATCTGTACCAATGCTCATGGGATCTGGCCACTGGTTTACAAAGACGGTGCTGTACACTCCTCTCTTCCATAAGAAGTCCTTGCTTGTCATGAAATTAGCCTATCAACCTTTTGCTCTACCTTCTGAGTTCCATATTTTCATGGAAGAAATCTCAGACTCACATGGAATAATTATCTTTTAGCTAAGTTCTTAATAAACCCAATTTCCAAAGCTACTGCTTTTAATTTTCTTTTGCTTGTTTTACCTATGGTTCATAAAAAGCATTCGTGTAGTAAAACAATAAAAAAGGTCAATGTCTGTCTCTTCTTAAATTGGCACTTTAAAAAATTTTTGATTTTTAAATTTTTTAATTACAGTTGGTATATGATATTATATTAGTTTCAGGTGTACAACATAGTGATTAAACATTTCTATAACTTAACAAAGTGATCACCCTGATAAATCTATTACTCATCATACATAGTTGTTACAATATTATTGACCATATTCCTTATGCTGTAC
Organism: Pteropus vampyrus; assembly: GCF_000151845.1. NCBI lineage: Eukaryota > Metazoa > Chordata > Mammalia > Chiroptera > Pteropodidae > Pteropus > Pteropus vampyrus. The sequence goes on along the minus strand of NW_011888877.1, from coordinate 3,135,776 downwards.
TTTACATTCCCATGACTATTTTGTAACTACCGATCTGTACTTCTTTCTTCTTTTTTGTTTTTCACCCAGCCCCCGACCCCTCTCCCATCTGGCAGCCATCAAAATGTTCTCTGTATCTATGAGTTTGTTTCTGTTTGTATATTTTGTTCTTTAGATTCCACATATAAGTGAAATCATATGGTATTTGCCATTTTCTGTCTGACTTACTCCACTCAGCACAATACCCTCTAGATCCATCCCTGTTGTTGCAGATGGCGAGATTCATTCCATTGTATATATGTACCACTTATTCTTTATCCATTTATTCATTGATGGGCAGCCAGGTTGCCTCCATATCTTGACTATTGTACATAATGCCTCAATAATCATATGGATTCTCGTGTCTCTTTGAAGTAGTATTTTGGATTTCTTCAGAGAAATACCCAGAAGTGGGATTACTGGGTCCTTCTTTGTCTCATGTTATAACCTGTGTTTTAAAGTCTATTTTGTCTGGTATAAGTATTGCTACTCCAGCTTTTTTGTTTGTTCGTTTGTTTCAGGCATTTACTTTTACTAAGTTGATTCATCTGGGCTCTCAGTTATATTTTTCATAGCCCTAACAAGAGCTTCCTAAAAACTCTTTCACTGTACCAGGTAAAAGATAGATAACAAGGTTTGATGACTCCAGAGGACTTGCATTAAGTAATGCACCCAGAGAGAAAAATGGAAATAATCAACAGAGACATGAAGAAAAACCGTAGGACTAGATAGATGATGTTTGCTCCAAGGTTTCTCATTCTTAGCATATAATCCTGCTCTCTCAAACACACACAAATTTAAGACAAATATACTACTTTTGTTTCCCACTGTATTTGATAATACCTACAGATTCCCTTTGAAGGTCAAACTTGAGTAATCAAGTAGATGTGAATATACTTGATATTTAAATGCAAAAATTAGAGAACACTGTTAAAAAATTCTTGAATCATCAGTACTTCTGGGCACTAGACTAGGAGTATGATGTACAAACTATGTAAACGTAAACATATTACATCATAGGAGATAGCAAATTTAACATTTTTTTCACTGTTGTCCTTTCTTGTTAGTTTTTTCCCCCAAAATATTTTAAGATGGTTATGTTTAACCCTGTACATCAAAGGTCATAGTTAAATAGTGTAACGAAGGATTAAAAGTTTAACTTTAAGTAACTTTACAGGGTTATTTACTTAATTTTACTTAGTATTTATGAATACATTAAAATAATAATTAATAAAATGACTTGTTTAATGGATTAAAAACCAGTTCAGGAGTGCCAATCTGGAACATGCAGTTGGAATCACTGACTAATGTATTTAACTGGAAAAGCCCTAAGTATCCAGAGCCATTTGTTAACAGCCAATGTCCAGGGCCATCACTGTCCTGAGAGGGCAGTTGTTTTTGTCACTTTTCTTCTGCCTGGCAAGCATTGAACACAGTGGACGGTGATAATTGTCAACATTTAGGGAGGTTTACTAAATGACAAGCAGTGGGGTACACCCTATGCACACATGAAGTCACTTAATAAATATTTGCTGAAAGTCAAGGGAATGAATAAATGGTCAGTGCTTCCAGCTTCCAACACAGAAGAGGCCCTTTTACTCAGCTGATTAAGTGGGCTCAGATATTCATGGGGATTTCATTATTTTTTCTTCATGAGTGAATTTTGACAATATCCTTGACATCTCTTGACATTAAATATTTAAACTGAGTTGATAATGTTAAAAAGTATGATTTTTCTGAAGTATTTCATGTGTAATGTTTTAATAACTTTATAATGTACTACGAATCCAAGTTAAGATCTTGGCAATTTCTCTTTGATGCCACATCTAGACATTAAATCAACACAACTTGTAACAACATTGTAATATGAATTAATTCAAGACCTAGTTAAAAAAAATGCACTTTAACAATATCATTATCATCTGGAGAACACATTAATGATTTGTAATTTTCTGATGATTAAACTTCTTTAAAGTTTGATGTTCTCATATATCATTAGAATGAATGTGCCACTTATAAAACATTAATTATTCATAATACTCAGGAATTACATCTGCTTTATTCTTTTACTATAAAAACTGCCCCGAATAAATCAACCCATGATAATTTCTTCATATATGCAACAAAAATGGCAACTGTTCTGGATTTTTATAGCATGTGTATCATGCAAGTTTTACTAATGTATCATTTAATTAATTCAAAACATAATGAAGGACATACTACTAAAATATCCTCATTTAAAGCCCAAGCTTCTACTTACCAGTTCTTAAATATACTTATAGAGAAACACACAAGCTGATCAACTGACTTTGTGGTTTTTATCTAGCTTCTGTGTTGGTTTCTTTAGGATTCAGTGTTCTTCCAAATAGGAACTACGTCTTTCGAATGTCAAAATTAGTGGTGAGAACAGCACAAACTAAGTGAATACTATTTTGATACTATTTTTTTTTTGATGTAGAAGAATATGTTTGTGAAATTCCTTAAGTGGTTGGTTTTCTCAGTCTTTTGTAACATATGCAGCTGATCGATGTAGTCTTGACTTACAGCCAAAATAAAATTGGGAATTCGTATGTTGTAAGTAAAGGTTTATTTTAAGGATGTAGACCTACTATTAACTGATAAACATACATTGCTAAATATTTGCTATGTTTACCATCTTCGTAAAAGTAACATTCAGCTCTATGTCTTAAAATATTTAGAACATCCCATTATTTCTGAAGTATCTAGTGAAAGCATTTACACTCTGTCATTGGTTTGACAATCCATTGAAATTCCTTTAAATACCCTTTTTTTTAATGCCTGTGAGGATCACCATGGCCAAGTGAAAACATGATTTTGTTAAGGGATTATGGGAAATTTATTTTTGCACTTGTGTTATTTTAACATAGCATCTGTAGTAGAGTAATACAGATATTTCTAATATATTTTGACTGCATGTTCAACTGATTCCCTATATATGTCCTAATTACTGAAATTTATACTAATCTAGAGGTTACTTATAACATCAATACTCAAATTTCACATGACACCAAAAATGAGATTTTGTTTCAGAAGATTCCAGAAGAGCAAGAAGTCATTTGAGGGGTCGGGAGGGGTATTTTGAGACCTGCTTTAAGGAATCTATGTGTGTATTTCATGTGCAGCACCTGTTCTTCCTGGAGCCTACCAGCAAAGCCATTCCCAAGGCTATGGGTACATGCACCAGACCAGCCTTTCATCCATGAGGTCAATGCAGCATTCCCAGAATCTGGTAAGTGTCGATTTGAAATGTTCCTTCTCTCCTGGTCTTCCCATTTCATCTCCGAAATAGAAATGCATGTGGAATAGAGTCGAACTGAATATGGCACATTTTCTTTTTTTCGATGCTAAAATGACTTTGATTTATTTATTTCTTTTTATTTATTTTACATTTTAAAATTTGCTATTTATTAATATCTAGATGACACACAATATTACATTAGTTCCAGGTACAACATAGTGATGTGACATTTACGTATCTTACGTATGATCACCACAATAAGTCTAGTAACCATCTGTCACCATATAAAGTTATTATGATATTATCGACTATATTCCCTGTCCTTTACATTACATCTCCTTGACGTATTTTATAGTTGGAAATTTGTGCCTCTTATTACCCTTTACCTTTTTCGCCCATTCCTCCTACTTCTCGCCCACCCCTGGCAACCATCAGTTTGTTCTATCTATAAATCTGTTTTGTTTTGTTTGTTTGTTCATTTAATTTGTCTTCTTATATTCCACAAAAAAGTGAAATCATATGGTCTTTGTCTCTCTCTGACTTATTTCACTTAGCGTAATACCCTCTAGGCTCATTCATGTTGCAAATGGCAAGATTTCATCCTTTTTGTGGATGACTAATCTTCTATTATATATGTATGGACCACATCTTCTTTATCGATTCATCAGTTGATGGACATGCACATTTTCATATAAAGGGTATATGATATGCTTCCATTTGTACAACCCTTTTGAAGGAAGCTAAAGACTTATAGAGAAAAACCACTGAGAAAGGAATGTGTGATGTGAAAACATGTAAACAATAAAACACAAAGAATCTACCAGTTCAATATCCTAATTGTTAACTTTGTGATCAGTATTAGCTAATTATGATCTTCATTCAGGTGTGTTAAGCACAAATATTTTGTCATATTAACTGGTTAACTTTGACATTAATCAGAGTGGTCACTAAAACCTAAATGATAGAACCAACATGTCTTTGAACCCTCTTGTTGGAAATCTTGAAGTATTGATTCATTAAATGTAAAGTTTGGAAGCGGTATTCCAGGTCATTTAGTCAAATGTGCCATCTCATGCTGAAATTCCTTCTCCAAGCTCCTGACATAGTCACTTGGCCTTTGCCTGAGAACTCAGAAACAGGTGCCACCCCCCACCTCAACAATTTGAAAGTTATCTTTAGTTACTCTAAAATCCTTATGTCTCAGTCAATTTCCTCAGTTTATAAGTTCAATTGATTTTGAGATTGTCTGATGTTCATATTAGCTAAACTCTTGGCCTTAAATGAAAACAAGTATAGTAAACTTCAATTTATGTTTTCAATAATAATCCCTTATCAAATATATGATTTGCAAATATTTTCTCTCATTAGGTAAGTCGCCTTTTCATCTTGTTGATGGTTTTCTTTGCTGTGCAGAAGCTTTTTAGTTTGATGTAGTCTCACTTGTTTATTTTTGCTTTTGTTGCCTTTGCTTTTGGTGTTGAATCCAAAAACCATCACCAAGACCAAAATCAGGGAGCTTACTGCCTATGTTTTCTTGTAGGAGTTTTATGGTTTCAGGTTGTACATTCAAGTCTTCCATCCATTTTGACTTAACTTTTGTGTATGGTGTAAATGGAGGTCCCGTTTCATTCTTTTGCATGTGGCTGTCCAGTGTTCCCAACACTATCTATTGAAGAGATTGTCCTTTCCCCATTGTATATTCTTGGCTCCTTTGTCATAAATTAGTTGACCGTATATGCATGGGTTTATTTCTGGGCTATTTTGTTCCATTGATTTACGTGTCTGTTTTTATGCCAGTAGCCTACTGTTTTGATGACTATAGCTTTGTAATGTAGTTTGAAGTCAGGAAGCAAACATTTTCTTCATCAAAGGTTTAGTTATATTTACCTTAATATTTAGAATATTTACATGCTAAATTTCTACGACTCTGATACAAAAACCAATAAAATGAGTAAGTTATTGATTTTTTCCCTTTTATTTGTTTTATATATTTGTAAGAGATAACAACAATTCTTAATACCTGTTTAAGAACAGTTAATTGCCTGTGCCAGGGGACCAGTTGCAGTGACTTGGATCTGTCTGCCACTATGGCAGGTTTTGTTCTCTGAATCCTGGGGACCAGGGGAGAAACTGTGCAATCTAAGCTGAAACTAGGGGCAGTTGAGCTTTACTCTTCAGAGCTTCCTTTTTGATGGGCTAAGGATAGATTGTATTGAGCGGTTTGCTCTATCCCCGTTCTGCCCCCAAATATTATTCTTTTTTGCTCGTCTAGTAAACTTAACATGAGCAGAGTTAGGACAGCAGGCTCTGGTTTCTAGATCTCCAGAAATAAATGTACTTGGCAACATTCCTAATAGTTTTACTTTGTGTGCGGGTTGGTTTGTTGGGACTGGCATTTGTGGCTGTGACCGTTTTGGTATTCATCGTGTGACCCCGTCTCTCCTTTCTCAGAGGACCTACCGAGCCATGTACGATTACAGTGCCCAGGATGAAGATGAGGTGTCCTTCAGGGATGGCGACTACATCGTCAACGTGCAGCCCATCGATGACGGATGGATGTACGGCACAGTGCAGAGAACGGGGAAAACGGGCATGCTCCCCGCGAATTACATCGAGTTTGTTAATTAATCCTTTCTCCTGGCCCTTTGAGCTCTATTCTAATGTATTCTAAACCTAATCTTTTTAAGAGATAGAAGCTACTTTTAAGACAACTTGGCAGTTATTTTACAATAATCTATCCTTACTCTGACAATTAGACACACAGGCACCAGGAAGAAGGAATGACTTCTGGGCTGAAAAGAGCAGCGTTTTCAGTAATTCCTACAAACAGAATAATTAGGTCTGGAGACCTGGTGCTGCTAATTGTGTTATTGGTTTCTTTTGATTGGCTATTGAATCCTTCTGGGAAATGTATTTTTGTAGACTTTAATAGAGATGTTGATTGTCCCGTAAATGTAACAAGTATATGAGACTTCTTAGCTGTCACTTTGGAATCACCAGAAGCCAGTTCTCTTAATTCAGTAACACAGCCAATAATTTAAAAACTGTTTAGTTTTGGAGTCATTAGGCAGTTTCCAATTCCAGTGAAAATTGCCTAATATAATAAATGCAAGCAGTGGCAGAATAATAGTTTGGTTCAAATTAAATTGACTGGTGGCCTTAGGGACCTGGAAACTTCTGTTGAACAAAGAAAATTTTTTGTTTCCTTGGCCAACTTGGTTCTCTTTATTTCTCATTTGTACCAAGGCACATCCTACTCCCCATTTACATTCTGTGGACCCAAGTGTATGCTTGGCTCCATAGACTGTCAGAACCAAATGACTTCACAGCTACTCTGCAGAGGGCAAACTTAAGTCCATCTCTATTATTTCCTAATCACCCTTACCCTGTTGCATGACATGTAGGTTCAAGCTTCTGTAACATAGGCAGCTGTCCCGCCCATCCCTGTGATTAAAGCAGAGAGTGTGGCTGGTATATAAAAGCCTTTCCTCTAGTTGCCAGCTCATCAGAAAAACATATTTTGAAAAGTTGCTTGAGATTCTCCTGCTGCATCGCACTCTAGTTTCGAAGGATTTGCACCTTAGGAAATAGTCGTATACTCTAGTAAATAAGTGATTTAGGTGTTTACTGAACAGCTTTCATTAACTTAATGCCGCTCTTGATTTAAAAGTTAAGAAAACTTCACACAAGCCAGTGACAAAGTGGAATATGAAGTGTGCTGGAGAAAACCAGCAAAGAAAAGTTACCAACTTCACATAGAGAGAAGGAGCTGATCTGGTTTCTTATTTTGGAAAATGGTATTCAGATTCTGGAGTGGAAATCTAGCCACTGAAGCCAGTTAATGAAAAGACTTCCTTTCTACTTTCTGCTTTTTATTTTCCAGATCACATTCAGAAGGTGAGCTAGAAATGTCATCAGAGATTTTAGGTATAAACCCACCAGAAAAGGAACTGTCAGATTTTGATTTCCAAATGAGGGACCTTGAGGTTTCTTGCTGGATTCACAGCCATGACTGCAGCCATTGCTGACGGGTCATTAAATTTCACCTGGAGTTCACGGTCAAGATCACGAGAAATTACTGTCTATCAGCAACTTTGTTTTTCTGATTGTGCCAGTTATTGGAGACTGCAACAGGGTAGCATTTAAGCAAGGTCTGACTCTACAGTTGTGGTGAACCTAAAAAAAACAAAGTTATAAAACTGTAATAAAATGTATGGGTCTTGGGGATATCTACCTGATGTGATACATTCAAAGAAATTAACAAAATATCCTGTAAGATATCTTTTATTGAAATGCTTATTAGTCCAAAGGCAAATGTTAGTTCATTTACACCTTTGAAAATGTAGCAAATACTTTTGAAAATCATTTTACTCAGTTAAAAGTGTATTAAGTAAAGTTTATTACACGTAAGCTGCATTTACATGACAGACATAAATTGAAAAGAGAAAGTTCAGTATGTTAGCTGTAGCTGAAAATTTTTTAAAAATTAAAAAGAAAAAATGTAGGAATATTACTACAGATTTTTTTGAGGGGGCTTTACAGATTACTAAATAACCAGCTTGACTGATTTTCTATCATTGAAATGACCAGTCATGATTAAATGGATTAAACCCCATGTCAGTTTTAATGTCTTGTACACAAACCTACAAACACAAGCCGATCTTGCAATATTCTTGCAAAATTTTCTGTGTATTAAAACTATAGGAAATAAGTTGACTCAACTTTATGATATCATTAAGTAAACATTTACGTTTCACCCAGACAGAACTCTTTTCATGATTATAAAAAGGAATAGTTTTTGATTAAATTGCAGACATAAATGTAGGACAGGTACGATTTTTGATAGCTAGCACATTTATAGAAGCTCAAAGAAAACTAACTTAAAATGATTATAATAAAGTAGCAGCTTGATGTTTCATTGGTTCTCTCATCCACAGATTTCAAAATCAGAAAATCAGATTCATTGAATGTAAAAGTCATACTTATTTGGGGAATGATTCTCCTAAGATTTTAAGCTTTACACAGTGTTTGCATAGCTAGGTGTTTCTGCTTCCAGTCTTTAGGAATTAAGATCTGATCAGAATTTAACTAGAGGGAAGTTGTTTTACAATAAAGACTGAGGTAGAACAGGATGTTACATGTTCCTGACACTATAATTGGATAGGATTGTTATTGTTTCTAAAATTTGTCAGGATAATAACCATCTCAGCAGAAATACAGGAAACATATATGTATAATACCAAAGTGCTATTTTGACAGCAGCATTTTCAAAATTACATTCTTGAACAACTTTGCCTCTTTCCACACGCCACCACCCCCCCTTTAATTTCCCAACAGATGTCTCATACTTTACACTGACAGTTAAAGAAGGGTTTAACAAACATGTCTTTTAAAAATCAAGTTTAAGTAGACTTTACAGAGAGCATGCACCTGCTTTTATAAATTTGATGTGTTCTCCAGCCCGATAAAAGCACAAGGAGCAGTTTGATATGCTTTTAAAGGTTTCGCAAACAAAACTGTATGTGGATCATATCTTTCTGGAGAAAAGCATAGCAACAGAATATAATGCTTTTGTTGTAAGGTTTTGTAGTAAACGTTTTTACTAATTCTTTGTCTCTAGGAAAGCTTTCTATCTCTCACCTGTGGCAAAACAACTTCTTCATGTGTTCTTGTTATTGTTTACACATCCGCAGTGTAGCCTGCTTTGAAATATGTATCTGATTGTCAGATGTCCCTGCATCTTCTCATGCCTCCCCTCCCACCTCCAGACACCACACAGGAATTTGCAAGCACAATTTCAAAGAGCACCTTGTATGAAGATGGATGAGGCTAGAGCAGCCCCTCTCATGCCGCTAGGTTCATTGCTCAAAGAGGATGAAGATGCAGTTTTGACAGGGTTACCCAAAGTGTTTCTTTCCTTATCCTCTCTCTCCATGTTGAGCTAGTGGTCGAGAAGCCAGCTTTTCTAAAACAGTGGAAGTTCAGGAGGTGCATCTCTTTTGCAGGTTTATCCTTCTCCAGAGGACTGTTTTTAGTGAAAAGATAAAGAAAATATGTGTGATCCTTTAATAACACATCCCTATAGAAAGTGGATATAGTTTATACCAAAATTATAATAGAGATATATAAAGAAATAGGTGCCTTTTTGATACCCTGGTTTATCCACCATGGTGTTGGAAAGAAAATCAAACAAGCAAGCTCCTGCCTGTTCTATAGTAATATTTTATTATACATGATTGGTATTTTTGTGGTGGAGAAACGAGATTAGCTCCTGACAGGTGTACAAAGGGATAGCTGATTGTATTTTACCTCTAAAGGTTTAGAACTTTAGAAAGTACTGACTCCTATCTATTTCTGAAAGGTTCTCTGTGGATTTATATATAGTTGAGATGCGTAAACATTGACTTTAGATCTGAGATTTAAAATAAAATACCTATTGTAAGATAGAAGATTTATCCTGAAACACTGGATTTCATTAACCAATGTCACCATAAAAAATAAATTAATTAATTTAAAAAATAGGAAAGAAAAAGATAGAAGGTTTATGTTACAAGGCTGCATTCATTGCACAAGATGAAATTCATTTCATAAGTTCATGATACTTTAGCTCTTTGCTGCTGATAATCTGAAAGTGGCCGGAGTGCGCTTGTTTTGGGGATCGTGACATGGAGGTGAGAAAGCTTTAGTTAAGTAAGAAGCTATGTAAATGAATGCTAAAATGAAGATGCCCTTCTCAAGTATTCCATGCCCACTAGGGTCCTTTCCAGGCAGCCATTAACTTTTGCTGATCAAAAAAAAAAAAAAAAATCAAGGCATTGTATGATGCTACTGTGGCCGTCATTCTCTGATGTTTAAACTCCTGGAATCCACAATCCTGGAAGGGATTCCCAGGGCAAATTTCCTCCCCAATTGTCCATATTACTTTAGCGTATTCATGGGAATTCCATATGCTTTTTGTGTTTGATATATGGTATCCAGTTTGCGTAGTATATACTTCTTTGTAATCCAGTTGCTATTAAGAATGATTTACTTAAAAGAAAAGAGAAATCTGCACAATAGCCCCATATTTTGGTGTCCACATGATGAGCAGCTTAGCATTTAGAAGCAGCAATAAGTGTGATACGAGCATAGTATGGAACTGTTAGCCTTTGACCTGTGATTATGCAAAATCGAGTCATCGTGCAGTTTGGCTTCTGTTTGCTTCGAAATATGTAGAATTGTGGTTGATGATTAATTTGCAAGATTCTTCTAACTTTGAGAGGTATAGTTTTGAAGGAAACAATGTTTTTTAAATTGAAGGGACTTAGAGAATGACACAATGTTACTAATATAATTTGGCTTTTGTTATGCAAATTGTTAACACCAGCTATTAAAATATATTTTAGTAGAAATGCTTTAATTCATATTTTTTTCCTCTACACTGTGAATCTTTAAGCCTTGGTGGACTAGAGCAACATCGTGCTGCCCAAAGGACTAACCTATGCAAACTAGTTCACATTTTAGTGGATGTCACAGCAATCGTGTAATAAGACATATTTCCCCCTGCATAATGTACAGTGGCATTGAGCCTACCATCACGTATGTACAGTATAATCACTCACGAATCCTTCGAGGCTACCATAATCATTAGTATTCTTATTTGTTTAAAAGTAAATCACTGATTTATCTATTAAAACTACTTGAACGATGTCATAACAAGAATGATGGGTGGATGTGTCGGCCATGGCTTCAGTGTGGTCACTGCAAATGTTCTCCTATGACAGAACTGCGTTTTCACATGCACTTTTTTCAGGGTCTTATTATTCTGTGTCTTCTTTCTGTATTTGTAAAACATGATAACGCTTTAATTTCCTATCTCTACACATTCGGTTTGCTTAAATAAATGCAGGATATAACAAAATGGTTCCACTTCTTGGTTCTCACCTTGGTTTCTTGGAGCATGGGGTCACTGATAATATTCTGGGTATTAGGTTTATCATGACAACTCACATCAAATCTCAACAAAGGTATATGTTGGGTTTAGTGCACTTACACTGATGAGTTATTCAAAATATGGCTTCCTCCCCCACATAGACTTAGTTTTAAATGGTAACAATATTATGATTTTTAAAGTTCAGAATTTTTCTGATTTCATATCAAAGTACTACAACAATATGTCTTTGTAGTTCACTTCTTTCGAGATGAAATTCTTCCTATGTCCTCAATAGTACAACTATAATTTTCTTGAATTTGCAAGATGAAAGAAACAGCTTGCAGCAGTAACAGAAAATGCACAAATTAAGTACATGAAATGAGAAGATGCTCTGATTTCTCAGCTAAGAATGGCTCATTTATCATAGAACGTAATTGCTTTTCTAATTTTTCCATAGTTGGAAAAAGGGATTTAGTCCCTATTTTTATCCTCATGTGAATCTATTGAGACTAAGACCTTAGCCAGCCTTATCGTATTATTTTTATAGAAGTACCTCTTTGATAGCACATAAATTCTCCTAATTATAAACTGATAAACTTTGCAGATTATACATTTAGGACACTTGCTCCTAGAATAAACACTTCTTTTTAATCTTGAATTTTCTGTTTGTTTTTTTTTTATATTCCAAAAGTTTGAAATGAATATTTGTGATAGTAATCATCAAATATAATGATGCTATTTCAATTACAAAACAGCTCACTTATTTGTTCATTTACTTATTTGAAGAATTTAACTCTTTTTCTCTCTCTAAGAATTTTTTCCTCTCCACAATAATAAATTTACTCTTTGGAACCCAAGCCGCAGAGAAATAAATAACTTAGCAAGATTTCTTTTCTAAACTAAAATAATTTAGGTTTAGAATATACTATGCTTATAATTTTACCAACTTAAAATTTTGTGAAGTTACTTTTATAGGAATTTAAGACATACGTGACCACCAGAAGTCGACCAAAATAACGTTTTACAAAAATACTCAGACATCATAAATTAAAAAGTAGATAAAAGGAAAGTTTTGTTCCTTTCTCTATGTAATCTGCTTCTCCTAAACAGGATTGAATAAGAGTTTTGTGATGGCAGAAAACCGGATATGGTCCAAGGGAGAACTTAAACTACTTTCTGTAGTTCTAAGCAAAATTCTCAGGCCTTTGTCTATTATATTTGTATTTGGAGCAGCAGAGTTCTGATGAAAAATAGAATGAGAAAATAGATTTAAAGGGTGAAAAGTCAATATTAGAACAGAGGACCCAGTTACTGATTTTGTGTTTATACCATGACATTTTGATCTTTGCTACCTTTCACTTTTTTTTTTTTTTTTTTAAGTAGCAAACATGAAAGAAACTAGAAGACTAAAATAAAGAAAGAGCCAACTCTGAGCTCTGGTTATTCCACTTGAAAAAATTAGGAACTTTTCTGCATCCCAAATTTAGATTAGATTACCTTTAAATGAACTTGTTTCTGGTTCTCGATCCAAGATAGCCAGAGGGTTGCTATCCAAAGCCAAATTAACTTTATCTCCCTTGATGTCAACAATCTGGTTATAACTGACTGGATCGAAGTGACCGATCTACAGACTGCCCAGGTCCCCCTAATAGAAACAACGCAAGAACTCTGCTCAGCAGGGATGATGGTGATTGAACCCATCCACATCAGGGATCCCCGAGTTCGCAACATAAAGCAAGTTGACTAACTGGTTGTATTATTAAAAGCTGAAAGAGAAGGAAGGAAGTAGGAGTAAGGGTAAGCTGGGAGAAGCAGAAAGCATGAGTAAGAAAGAATCGTGAGATGGGGAGAAGCTATTCAGAGTAGGCTGAGTAAAAAGTAAAGTAGGTGGTCAGAAGGGGTAGAAGCCACCAAAAGATGGGAAGGAAAGGATTCTTATTAATGGTTGCCCCCGCAATTAGGGAGCCCCAACGCCTGCTGCTGAGGGTGTGCCCACACTCTGTGCCCAGGTGCACGAGGCTGTGTCCAGCTGCCACTGTGAGGCCACCTCCTCTTATCTTGGCAAAAAAAACAAATTTCACAGATGTTGGAGAGATTTATACCACGTCCCTCAAATGAAACAGTGGCAAATGTGATTGAAATGTTGATCACATTATTATAATTCAAATGCTCCAAAGTTGTCTTAAATTTTCTTTTGTTTGTGATACATTACATTACACATTCCATTGAAAATCACTTTAGTTAGGAATTGTTTCCCTGAGCCCTTCGAAGGGTGCCCATAATTAATAGCAAATGAGTTTACCTTCAGCCAGCGGGTATGTACAAAGAAAGGACTGCGGGGAATGGTCTCATGATGTCTAAATGTTTGGCAAAGAACACGGAAGTCACTGGGGCCACCTTAGGGATGTGGGCACTGTTGTTCCAGAGAGGAAAGCTGACTTGTTTTTGGAAAGCTTTCAGAAAGACCTCATTTTGCCAGGCTTAGTCTTGATTAAGGTGGATGCAGCAATAACTGCGATTTATCCATTCAACATACATTCGCTATGTATGATTCAAGGAAGAGACATAGGAACTCTCCTCACAAAGCTTATACATACTAAACAACTAAGAATACATATGTACACATTTGTATATGCTTGTGTACACTTACACAATGAATTGCTGAATTGCAGTTTGAGACATTACAGAAGGGAAGCCCCGTGCACCCCGAGTCCTCGTGGCTGTGGACTTGGGGGGCGAGTGCAGACTTCTTTGAGGAGCTGCTCTTAGAACTGGGTTCTGAAAGCTGCACTGAGAACAGTATCTGTCCAGGTCGGCATTATGCGTGTGGGAGAGTTGAGCCACTGGCAGCTAGTAATAGAAGTACTCCAGTCCACTCCCATATTTTAATGTAAGTCAAAGTGGCAGATTTTCATACTTTTAATAAAGGTCTTTACGGACAAAAGTCAGGGTATGCATGTACATTCATTTATGTGTATGTACTACTCTTTTATTATTCTAATTATAACTTACTCTTCTTTAAAAAATTCAGCAGGTTGCAAAGAGTTAGTTGTATAAACAGAGTTTTATAGATGTGGAATACTTCATTTCCTTTTTTGGATGATTGGTTATTATGTAGGCTTTTCTGTGTTCTTACCTCCTCCTTGCATATTTTTGGAAAATGTGTGCTTATTGGAGTTTACGTCGTACAGTTGGCAGGAGAACCACTGATTAAAATGCCATTCTCTTCCATTTTAGATTTCAAACATTTGGGGGTTGTCCTTCCTATATAATATGTTATATGAGTTAGACTTGCTACATTAACTGGACAGTACAGAGAAAAATTACTCACAGTGCAAAAAAGTCATTAGTGATTTTATGTAAGTCCTTGCTCTGAGGTAAACTATAGCTTTGTTTATAGAATTCCAGCAAGAAAATGGAACATCTGCCTCCTCTAAAAGTCTGAAAGTATGTTTGCCCACTTTATCTTGGATGTCATTGCCTCATTTAAACTAATCATTAATAATATTTTGGATGTATTTGGTTCCCCTAATCAATCAATGCCTAATAAAATGCTTGTTATGAGAACATTCATTGATATTTACAAACATTTCTTGGCTGCATGTACAGCTTTCTTTCAGAAAGAAATTTTTTGATTTTCAAGATGATGCCACAGAAGGTGACTTCTGAATGTCTACACGACATTTTGTTAGGCTGCTTTTTTTTAAAAAAAAGGGCAGTGTTAATGATTCAGCCATAATGTCATATTTTACAATTGACGTCCCTCCCCCATGCAGATGACAATCCACATATAACTTTGGACTCTCTCAAAACTTAACTACTAATAGTGTACTATTGACCAGAATCTTACTGGTAATATAATCCATGAACACAGAGGTCCCCAACCTTTTTGGCACCAGGCATCTGTACTCCTATGAGACTCTAATGCCTGATGATCTGAGGTGGAGCTGAGGCGGTGATGCTAGCTCTGGGGAGTGGCCACGAATACAGAGGAAGCTTCGTTCGCTTGCCTTCTGCTCACCTCCTGCTGTGCGACCCGGTTCCTAACAGGGACCCCTGAATTAACACACATTTTGTATGTTATATGTACTATATACTCTATTCTTACAATAAACTAAGCTAGAGAAAAGAAAATGTTATTAAGCGAATAATAAGGAAGAGAAAATACATGTATTTTATGAGTTCATAGATAAATACCTAATTTTTCTTAAATTTTTAAAAATATTTTTAGGCTACATAGTTCATCTGTGAGTTTTTTCAAATTGTCACAAATCTCCAAAATTTTTTCCAATGTATTTATTGAAAAAAATCCATGTATAAGTGGACCTATGCAATTAAAATCCTGTTCAAAGAATAACCGTGTTGTAACGATATGTAGTATCATTTATTTACATACCATGTTCCCTCTGGTTTACATTAATTTCTGTGGGGTTGGGAGAAGAGGTGCCTGAAATGCCTGTGGGACAAACTTATTTTTGTGACACATCTGAGCGGGCTCCTTCTCAGTGTCATCCAGTGGTCCAGGTGGTGTGGCTCCCCTCTCCCTGCAGCTGGGGACCCAAGAGCACGATGAGATTTTTCCTATTTTCTATGATTTATGTTCCAGAAAGACATGGAAGTTGAGGGAGAGGATAGTTCTTATGATGATTTATTTTCCAAGCAGGCAAGTAAAAGATGTTTGTGGTCGGAGACCAATAATTATATTGTGCCGGCCTCTTAGTGTCATTAAAAAGTTTTGGATGTAAAGAAGGCGGAAACATTTTCAGAACTTCGAATGGGGCTTCCGGTCTTGATGTAAGTTCTTTGATCATGACTGAGACCCTAAAATGGCAGTTTTGACATTTTTAATCGTTAAGAATTGGACAGATTTAATTTAATTATGTTTATGCACAGGTCAAAGATTTAGATTATGATTGGGGTGGAGAGAAGTCCTCATCCCAAAGATAACTGTGTCAGAGGAGTGAAAACCCAGAGACAACCACGGCAGGAAAAGGAAGTGGCTGAGTCAAGGGCAGACACAAAGCTCCCGATATCTCGTTTGGATGAAAAACTCAAAAGTTTTAGCTTCAAGTGGAATTGGATCTTTCGAAATTATTTCAGTTTCAGGAAGTAGAATCGGTGTTGGCCTTGCTTATTTTTTTATGTCTTTACAGTATAGTAATATCCACAAAACGATGATGCGTTTGTTTAACCCTTTTATTGAAAAGCTGGATTCAGGATGCATCTGGAAAATGCTGAAAATTAACTTCGTGTGAGCGCAAGTTGGGGCACATTCTTTAAATTTAGGATGCCCCAGCTCTTCTGTGGATTTTTTTTAAAGTCCGAGTAGAGAATCTACATTCTGTTGAATTGGGGTAATCGCACGTTTCTGAGGGAGATGAGTTTGAATGGCAACATGTTCCCCTTACACTCACAGAGTTTTAGGGGAGCAGAGACCTCAGTCCAACACTTCGCCTTCAGGAAGATATGGCATGCTTGTCTCATTTTATAGACAGAAGCTCAAGGACCAAGAAAATTGGCAACTCGGTCATAATCAAATGGCAGGTGATTCAAAGGATGGATAAAACCTCAGTTCTTCTGTTTTCCGTCACTGTGCCTCTCCCATCAGCTGCTGGTTTTCTTAACAGATTCTCAATCTGTGTAAAATGAGGAGGAGGACAATGAGCTCATATCTAGTCATCCTTGTTCCTTTCATGTCCCAGTAACAGCTGTGAGCACTGAGGAAAGTGATCCCAGGTGGTGGCCTGACTTTGATCCTCCAAACCACTGCAAGGACACTGAGGAGGAGCAGAAGTATTGATGGTGTCCAGATTCTCATATCACAGGTCAGGAAGTCAGTATCTCTTTCTTTTAAGACCCTACGACTGCAAATTAAGATAAGAGGAAGACAGGGTCTTCAGAGTACTGATACTCAGTTAGAACCTGTTCTCCTGTTCCAGGTCCAACCCTTCCTTCTCCCGAGAAGACTCAGTAGGGAGAATTAAGCCGCCATCTGCTCCAAACGCAGATGGCTTGTCATTTGGGTAGGTCGATGGCGTCGGGACTTCTACCCAATTTGTTTTTAAATATCAATTTTCAACCAACATTTTTTTAAACACCTCATATATGCCCAGCTTGTGATGCCAGCAGAGTTCAGACTTCGACCGTAAGACAAATGCGTGGCATGTTATGACATCGCCCCTTCCCAGCACGCGTGCTTCTGCCTTCTTCTTCCTTTCCTTTTATCTCATCCCTTCCGTGTCTTGTTTCCTTCTTTTTCTTTTTTTAAACATGTCGCTCTATGCTTTTAACAAAAGGAATCCATCCTAACTATAAAACATTCAGGAGAGTGAGGAAAAGAAAAAAATAACTTATGAACTCGCCGAGAAATTCTCGGTGGCGATGTGTATCCTTGCAGGATATTTATACGTGTGCATATATTTTTAACAATAATTGTCTTAGAGACAATTTTACGTACCTTTTCTCCATTTAATCTTGTATAATGAAAATTTCTTTTATCATTAAATAAT
>NW_011888877.1:3093070-3117168 GCF_000151845.1 Pteropus vampyrus | reverse complement strand
ATTTGTTTTTAAATATCAATTTTCAACCAACATTTTTTTAAACACCTCATATATGCCCAGCTTGTGATGCCAGCAGAGTTCAGACTTCGACCGTAAGACAAATGCGTGGCGTGTTATGACATCGCCCCTTCCCAGCACGCGTGCTTCTGTCTTCTTCCTTTCCTTTTATCTCATCCCTTCCGTGTCTTGTTTCCTTCTTTTTCTTTTTTTTAAACATGTCGTTCTATGCTTTTAAAAAAAGGAATCCATCCTAACTATAAAACATTCAGGAGAGTGAAGAAAAGAAAAAAATAACTTATGAACTCGCCGAGAAATTCTCGGTGGCGATGTGCATCCTTGCAGGATATTTATACGTGTGCATATATTTTTAACAATAATTGTCTTAGAGACAATTTTACGTACCTTTTCTCCATTTAATCTTGTATAATGAAAATTTCTTTTATCATTAAATAATTTTTTGAAAATATGTCACTACATGGATATATATTTAACCCTCTCATTGGACATTTAGATTGCATCTCTTTTAAAATGATGCGATGAATATTTTCATATTGTTATTTCCATTATTGTTTCTTTCGGTTAAATTCCTTAAAATGGAATTGCTGAGACAAAAGGAACATCAAATTTCAAGCCTTTTAATAAATACTGTTAATTTGTCACTCAGCAAGATTTAGTAATGTAGATACCTACCATCAATAGGTTGTTCTCTGTTACACCTTTTCATTTCCGTGATTGATAAGGAGGATTAACATTTTCTTCACTTGCTTCTTGGCCATTTGCAGTTCATTCTCCCCCTCTCCCTAACTCTTTGGTTTTCCATTTCATTCCCTGGGATAGTCAGCATTTGGGTATGAATTTTTAAAAAGTAACCTTTGATGTATATAGCCAAATTACCCTCCAGAAAGTTTGTACTAATTTATATTGCCAGCAACAGTTTATTTGTCTGTTTCTCAAGCCCTTTCTGACATTGGATGCCATTGTTTGTCTGACTTTCCGTGAGTACTCCTTTTAGTTACAGAAACCGCTTTCTGTCTAGTGCATGTTAATGCCATAATTATATATATATACACACACAATTGCTGTGTGTTAGAGACACACAGACAGTACACAGAACAGAAAGAGAGAATCTTGCAGAAGAGAAGTGGAAGGATGCGCCAGAGACTGTGCCCATTAACCCATAAGTGTTTAAGGTTGCCGGGTGAGAGGAAGTATAAATAGAAAGGAAAATATAGAGAGGGAACGAAGTATAAAAGAGGATGGATGAGTAGGAAAAGAGTTTGAAACTGTATTAGTTTGCTCAGGCTGCCATAGCAAAGTACCGCAGACTGGGTGGCGTAAACAATAGAAATTAATGTTCTCACAGTTCTGGAGGATAGAAGGCAGATTCAGGTGTGAGCGGTACTGGCTTCTTCTGAGGCTTCTCTCCCTGGCTTGCAGGTGACAACCTTCCCACTGTACCTGTCTGAGTCTAAATTTCCTCTTCTGGTAGTACCACTAGTTGTATTAGATTAGGAGCCATCCTTATAACATTATTTTAACTTAATTACCCTTCCAAGACACTGTTTCTAAATACAGTCACATTCTGAGGTATTAACATATAAATTTAGGGAGGGACACGGTTCAGCCCAACGTGAATGAAAAAATTAGTACTTGTGGGCAGACAGGCACAACGAGGTGGAGCATGGCAGGGACTGAGTTTAGTGAGCTTTAAGAATGGAGGGACTGTCGGTGTGCTCAAAGAGGACATTTGAAAGATGCAGGAACTAGAAACCATAAAGGTGAGGCTCTTGGCTCAAAGTCACACAGCAAGTTAGTCACGGAGCTAGGACAGGAGCCCGAGACTCAGATTTCAACCGCCCTGGTTTTCCTGTTGCACCTCGCTGTCTCGGGAGGCGTGGCTCTGCAGCTATGCTGTGCCCTGGGTCTCCTGCTCCGACTCCAACCCTTGGCTGGTGTCGTGAGCCAAGCGATCCACTGCCACACGTCCCAAATCCCTGTTGCCGAGTTATATTCCACAGAAGAATGCCTTGGCTTCCCGCACCTCCCACCTGCAGACGTCTCTCCTGTTTCATCAGGTTGGAGTCAACGCATCAGGATCGATTTTATTTTATGTCCACTCTGGAGCCCCCGCCCACCGGCTAGGAGAGTCGGGTGTATTATCGATATAACACGGAGGTGCAGTCTCCTCTTTCCCTCCTCTTTTCTCTACCTCCAAGGCCTCTCCAGAACCTCCACGCGTGTCTGTTTGTGGTCGCAGGATATTGCTCCTCGGCTCGTATTTTCTTCATGACATTTTAGTTCCATCTCTCTGTTGTAAGCTCTTCTAGAAGCTCCACCCCCAAGGAGGTGGGGACTTAAGACCGAACAACTGGTTTGTGCTCTGGCATCGCCACTGTATCCTCTCTTTCCCTGGTTATTGTAACCAGCGTTGACCATCGCAAAAGCACAGTTTCTAATTTCCCCAAAACCGTATGGCTTGTTTTCAACTTCTTACCTCATCCTTCCCTAATACAGAGAAATACTATACAGAACCAGACCCACACGGTACTTAACAAGGAAACACAACAACTTAATAAATAGAACATCATTTATGTCAACGCCGATGATAAACTCATGTTCATTCCCTTAAACATCCTCTCGCTTTAATCAGATTCTTTTCAGGATGCTGAGAAGCTGGCTGACTGAGAGCTTGTGGAGCTGGCTGAGGGTGCAGAGATGCTGAAGAAAGAGTAGCTTTCTTCACTGGCAGAGTTACAGTCTGAAGAACAGGATAACCGTTACCCAGGAATTTTTCCTAAATCCTTGGAAGGCACTACCTAACTCCTGTGCCTGGGTTTCTTTATCTGCTCAGTGGAGATGCGTTTTCTCTCTTATTGTATGTGTTCTATGTTCTATTTGTAATGACCTTGGCACAGAACTTTGTTCCCAGGAGGTGCTTATTATACAGGCGCAGAGTCCACAGTGGCCCTCCGTGGGGATGCCGTTTCCAATTGCTATAAAAGAGAACTTGCTTTCATTTCATCTTCTGTGGGACCGTTGAGTGGCCAGTAGCAAAGAATTAGTACGAATCCATGCAGTCAGTAAGAACAGATTAAATATTAATCGAGCACTAATTGAGTATAATGAGATGTTACGAAAGCGTGTTAAGATTTCTGGGTATTTTTGGGTCAGGAGAGGACTTGAACAGAGTAAATTATATTATCTTCTAAATATTTAGATGTTTATGCCAAAAAAGTTCTGATTATATTGAGAGAGAGAGAGAGAGGAGATTTGGCACATTTTTGCATATTGTGCTTTGTAAATTACCATTTGGGATGTTAATTTCAGAAGCAAAAAAGTAATGGTACATGGTGACCTTTAAACATGCAGAGCTAATTGAATCACTGAGAGTTAAACACGAACACATTTACTTATGAGAAAATGACACAAGAGGGCAGCTGTGCACTGTTTCTGAATATCTTTTGCTATAATATATTAGGTCGCAATTCAATCTGTGAATAATCAGTAACACAGGAAATCATAAACTTAAACTTTCGTAAGTTTCGAAGTCTTTCATAAACTTCTGATCTAAACGTAATAGTCGTTTTAATTAGAAACTAGTTAATTCTTTATACCACACGAATCCTCATTGGTAAATAAATGTCGATAGGTAATGACACAGTAACACAGATTGATTAGCCGTAGGTCCTATCGTTACACAGAACATTCGACTGATCCGTGGGTGAAGTGGGAGCAGGGTGGTGATGCTCGTAAATCAAGGGATAGTCTGGTCCCCACGGGAAGCACCTGTGTTGGAATGAAATGTATGTCCTGTGCCTCAGAGTTTAGCAATCCCGTGGGAATGGACAGGAACGTCTCAGGTCCTGTGTTTTCACATGGAATCGGGAAGATGGCTTACTTTTGGTTGGCATTTTTTGAACGCACAACAGGTAAATATCCTGCATGATACCCGGAGTCTCCTGCCAGTGCCGTGGCGTGACCGCTGGGTGGGTCCCGTCCTGGGGGGTCACACAGTCCCTGGGCACTTAGATGATATCCCCTGAGTCAAGGGATCCTGCTGATGCTTGGAAAGTTCTGGGTCTGAATTCTATTCTGTTTCAGGGGCTTGTGTAGTCACATGGGGACAATGCGAGAGAGGGCAGTGTCTCAGCCCCGATCAGGAATGCCACAGTAATGGCTCTCCTGTGCTTCAGCAAAGATGACACTGGTTTTGGAAGGACACCTCTGCTTTGTGAAAACAGGCAGCTATACAATGCACAGAGTCTTCTCCGAAGTAAATGCAGGTAGATCACTATTACTCAAATCATTTCAATAAACATCTATTCTTTATCTACATGTAGCAAGGTCCAGTTCATGTGGGCGCAAAGAAGCCATGCATGGTCTTCTGACAAGAATCAAATTGATCAGGGAGGAGGTGCTTTAAGTGCCTTGGCCATGACATGCCGTATGTCCCCAGAGAGCAGGCACTCTGGCTATGGGGTCAGTAGTTGGTGCTGCAGTGCATGTTGGTTTGACAAATTCATGCTGATAGCAATTTATCCTGGGAGAAGATGCTTGAGACGCTGGGCGTGGCAGCAAGGACAGGGCAGGCTGGAAGGTGAAGTGACAGACACTCAAGAACTGGCTGTGGCATAGTCATCCAGAAACGACAGGATAGGGGTACATCATAAGGTCTCAATGCCAGTTCCAATTCAAGCATTAGGGGTGACATATAAGACCGGAAGTTCAAGCTGGATGTTCAAAATGGTCACAGTGCATGGGGGTTTCCAAGAAGAGGAAGCAGGCAGGGGACAGAGCTGAAATTGAGAAACCAGGAAAAGCATCCAGATCAGAGAGCGAAGCATGCCGCCATAAACCTGGATATTGTTTTTAGTCACAAGTCAGGATGCGCTTTATTTTCATTTTTAAATTAATAAAACCTTTTTATTTAGAATTAATGTACAATAAACATTATGTTAGTTTCAGATGTCCAACGTAGTGATTAGACATTTCTATAACGTACAAAGTGATCTCCCCAGTAAATCTAGGACCCATCCGTCACCATATATAATTATCGCAATGGATGTACTTTGCTTTCTGAGACAATTCAGAAAGAATTTCCTAGTAAGAATAACAGCATCCCCACAGCTGCTGGTTCTCTCTCGAGTCTCCAAATTCTAGCAGAGTAGCACAATCTATGTAATAAAGCAACTGTAACTAAAAGGACTGGACATGGAGAGCAAGCCTTAATTCGTGTCATGAGTTCATGTCTCCAGGTGCAGCCAAGATTTCTCCCAGGGTGCTGTAGGAATGTAAGATATAGTCAGAGACTGAGCACTGGTAATTTTTTTAAAAAATCACATACAACAAGAGAGGGACCAGAAAATTGATGATATGTAAATGTCACAGGTTTTGGAAAGGGGTGGACTCCGGAAACTACAGACTAGTAACTGTGGTCAAAGTTTGGTCAAATTATAGAATGAATTTTAAGCAGATGTCTCATGAACACTTTGAAAGGAATGTGTTGACTGCTAGAAGACATGGAGTCACCAGGGATAAATCACGCCAAACTAATCTCATCATCTTTTGTGAAGATGTTTTATGAGCTTAGGGATCGGGGGAGTGACAAAGACCTAGAGTTTCTTGGTTTGGGGAAAACATTTGGCAAAATCTGTCAAGATATCACTACGGATAATACGGCAAGATGCATGTAGTATGAATGTACTCTTGGATGGCTGGGACCTGTGCTCAGAGTGGAAAAATAAAAAATTTGGTACATAGTGACATTTGGTAAGTGTCCATATTGCTGCTTGCAAATTCTTACTAGAGCATCTATAAAGACACAGGAAAGGGAAAACATTGAAATTAGGACAGCCTACCAAGTTAGTGCAAATATTAGAGGGGAATTTTTACTAAATTCAAGGATGAAAGTGATGATCAGTAATCCACAAATGATTGCCTAAACGTGGGTAAAAAGACTCATTCTTCCCCTCCCTCCCCCGTTCAATCTCTGCTTTAGAAACGTGAATTCTATAAAACTAAAAAATTGGACAGCAACTCCCATCTGCTTGGGAACAAACATTACAGTCACAGGAGCAACAAAACCTAGGAATAAAATGTAGAACTTTGACGAGTGATAGACTATGAATAAATGGAAAACAGCATTTCTGCATGGGGAGATTAAACATTGTAAATATGTTAATGCTTGCGTAATAATTATATGTTTAATGGATCCTAACAAAATCACGAAAAATTTCTTCTTTGGCCTGGACAAAAACATTTTGTATGCGTCAGAAAAAAACAAAGTAAGAATGCTAAGAAAACCGTTCCTAGTAGATTTTGGAAGTTAGTGTATGATAAAACATCATAAACCAGTGACAAACGGATGGATCGATTAACAAAAAGTTTTTGGAAAACCAAGTTAGAGCCTTTTTTTTTTATACCACATACTAAAATAAATGTCAAAATAAACAGTAGAAATTGATGATGTTGGCATAAGGAAGTTGCTAAGCAGGTTATGATGAAAAGTCCTACACGGAAAAAGAGCTATTGATTTAAACTTTATTTTAAATTTTTTAAATTAAGCATTTAATTTTGTGGTAATTGGTGATTCACATTCATTTATAAGAAATTGTGTAGAGAAATTCTATGCACGGTTTACTCAGTTTTCCCTAATGAGAACATCTTGCAAAACAGTGGTAAAATAGCCCAGCGAGGATATTGACATTGACAGAGTCCAGATACAGAACACATCCATCCTCGCAAGGGGTTCTTCCTGTTGTCCCTTCACGGCCCACGCCTACTTCTCTCCTGCCCTTTCTTCTCTGTCCTCAGCCCCTGACAACCACTCATCTCATCTCCATTTCTATCATTTTGTAATTTCGAGATGAGATGTAAATGAAACCACACAGTATGTAATCTTTGGGGATTGTCTCCTACCTCCCCCTCGTCCCCACTCCGCCCCGCCACGGCATGATTCTCTAGGGATCTGTCGAAGTTGTTGCAGGTGTCATTACTTCACTCCTTTGTATTGCCTGGGTAGTAGTCTACAGCATAGATAAATGTACCCCCATTTGTTTGACCAGTCACCCATTGAGGACACCTGGTTATTTCCAAGTTTAGACTAGTAGAAAGAAAGCTGTTAAAAAATGTGTGTATAGGTTTTTGTGTAAACCTAAGTTTCCATTTCTCTGGGATACATGCCCAAGAAGGCAGTTGCTGAATCATTGATAGCTAGCTGTGGGGCTAGTATGTAAGACACTGCAAACTATTTTCCAGAAAGTCTGTATCATTTTACATTCCCACCAGCATTGTATGAATGATCTAATTTCTTTGCATCCTCACCAGCATTGGGCATTGTCACTATTTTTTTTTTTTTAATTTTAAAAATTCTGGTAAGTGTGTAGTGATGCCTCACACTTTCCTAAAGACTAAGGATGTTGAGTATAAAGCCTTATGTGCTTATTTGCCATTATTGTCTTTTGTGAAATGTCTGTGCATGCGTTTGCTCATTTTCTAATTAGATTTATTTTTACTGTTGCGTTTTGAGAGATTTTTAAATATATATTCTAGATATTAACTAATCCTTTGTCAGATAAGTGGTTTGCAAATATTTTCTTCAAGCTGGCAGCTTGGCTTTTCATCCTCTTAAAAGGTCTTTCATAGAACAAAAAATTTTTAATTTTGATGAAGTCTAATTTATCAATTTTTAAAAAATTTTTTGGATTCTGCTTTTGTGTCAAGTATAAAAACTCTGCCTAGACTTAGAACTTGAAGATTTTTTTCATTTATGTTTTACATTTGAGTCTGTGATCTGTTTCGATTTGAGTTTTATATACGGCATGAGGTTTGGGTTGAGGTTTCTTATTTTGCGTATTTGCTTCGTTTGTTGAAAATGCTCTCCTTCCTTATTACATTGCTTTTGTGCCTTTGTCAAAAAATCGGTTGGGCATATTTGTGTGTGTCTATTTCTGGGTTCTTTATTTTGCTCCGTTTATCTATGCATATTTCCTTCCACTAATATCACACGGTCTTGACTGCCAGAGCTGTATAATAAATTTTGAAATTGGATGAACTGATTCTTATTTTTCAAAAATTGTTTCAGCTATTCTACTTCCCTTGCCTTTCCATATATATTTTAGAAAAATCTTGTCTATACATACAAAATAATCTTGCTGGGATCTTGATAGGAATTATGTAAAACCTATATATACGGGCATTGGGGAGAATTAATATCTATACTGTATTGAGTATTTCAATTCATGAACATGGCGTGTGTCTCCATTTCTGTAGATATTAGTTTTTTTAATCTTTTATCAGAATTTTGCAGTTTTTACAAGTCCTGTACTGATTTTCTTAGATTTACACCTAAGTATTTCACAGGTTGTTTCTTTTTTCTTTTTTCTTTTTAGTAATTATAAATAGTATTTTATATTTAGTTTTGGTGTGCACATATTTATTGCTAGTTTATAGAAATATAGTTGATAAGAATGAACACACTTGTATTTTTTCTGATCTTACAGGGAAAGCATCTGGTCATTCTAGATTAAGTATGATGTGAGTTTTAGGTTTTTTGTAGATGCTCAAATTGAGCACGTTCCCCTTTATTCTTATTTTTCTGAGTATTTTTAATTACGAATGGGTGTTGAGGTTTTCAAATGCTTTTCCTGCGCCTATCGATGCGATTATTTGATTTTTTTTTTCAGCCTGTTAATATCATTGATTCTTGCATTTTGAACCAGACTGGCTAAAATCCATTTAATCGTAGTATATAATTGTATACATTGCTGAATTCTCTTTGCTAATATTTTAAAAATATTTTCACATTTATATTCCTGAGGTGTCTATAGTTTCCCTCTATTGTGCTGTCTTTTACTGGTCTTAGTTTCAGGATAATATAAGCCTCATAGAATGCATCGAGAAGTATGCCATCATTTTTTGTGGAAGAGAGAGAATTGAATTGGTTGTTCTTCACTAAACATTTAGTAGGGAAAGTTATCGATTTGAACACAACCATTGTTTTAATCAAGAGTGACCTTGAGGGCAGATTAAAATGATGGGTCACCGTGCTCTACCATTATACTTATCATATTTACCAGATTTATAGAAGACATAAAGCTGAAAGTTATTCTGCTGTTGGGAGAATTAAGATTTTATTTTTATCTCAGTAGATTGAAATGTTCCACCTCAGTATAGAAGCCTCTATTCTAGCCACAGTGGGCCTGCCATTCCCTAGAATGCTTTTATTTCAGGTATTTACATGATTTCTCTTTAATATTGATTAGTATTGTTCAAATATCACCTCCTTAGGAAAGCCTTTCCTGGCTATCTGCCTACATATCTCACCCCCACTTTCCTGTCATACTCTGCTAGACTTCTCCTCACAGCACTTCACAAAGCCTCATATATTTCTTTTCTCTCTCTCTCTCCTTCCTTTGCTTTCCTTTATCCCTCCTTTTCATCTAGCCATCTATCCACCCATTTGTCTGTCCATCTATCCTTCTTCATCTTCTCATAAGAATGTAGTCTCTGTGGAGGCAGGAACGTAGTTTGTCTTGTTTGCTGCATTATTTCTAAAATTTAGACTAATGCTTAGAGAATAGTAGATGCTCGGTAAAGGTTTGAGTGAATGAACGGATACATGTAACGTTTGCGTTTCGGTTTAAAATTAACTAAAAATTGGAAGGTACAGTTTCAACTGTTTTTATTTTCTTTCAACACACATTTATTTGCTAGATGTTGGAGATGCCACGGTAAGGAAAATGGTCCTTTCTTCAGAGATCTTACAGACTAGCAGAAACGGGAATAAATTATATGAAAACACATATATAGTTACAAACTGTGTTCAGAGTCCAGAAAACACAGCGTACTTTGAGAACATACACCAGAAAGACTTCCCCTAGTGTGGAGTGTAAAGGAGGGTTTTTCTGAGTTGAGACCTAAAATGTTAAGGAGACAAAAATATAGGGAAAGAGACTCCGGACAGAGTGAAAACATGGCCTGAGGAAGGAGAAAGCATGGAGTGTCCACAGACGTCCAGGAGGGCACAAGAGACCCACGAGAGACAAAGCTGAGGAGGTAGACGGGATCAGACCACGCAAGGCCCGGGAATCTCATTAATGGTTTTGGGTTTTATCCGAAGAGCTATGAGAAGTTTTTAAATGTTCTTAAGCAGTGAGATCAAATTATTAGACTTGAATTTTTAAAAGCCCACACTTCCTGCCGTGTGGGGAATAAATTAGAGGAGGACCAGAGAAGAGAAGAGGTTCTAATTAGTAGGCAATGGCAGTAATGATTTGTACCAGGCTGGTGGCAGTGGTAAGAGAAATATAAGAAGGGGACATACTTTAGTTCGCCATAAGCGTACTGAAACCCAAAGACAGGATACAACCATCGGAAAAATCTGACAATTTTATATATAAATGTCATTTTATTCTTATTATGGGGACATATCGAGGAAATAAAAGTCTTTGGTATAACAAATTTCAATTTAGGTAGGGGTGAGAGCACATTCTAGATGAATGACATCAGGCAAGTTGCTTAAATGTTTTGGGCCTCAGTTTCCTCATTTACTTGATGAGTTTAATACTCTCTGCTTCATGGAGTTGTAAGGTACGGTAGACACTGCCAATCGTCCCTAAATATCTATTCTCTCTTTCTTTCAAGGTAAAATCAATTTTAGCTGAACCGATGGCCATCAAACAAAGAGTACATTTCCCAGGCTCTCTGCAGTTAGGTATGGTCATGTGACCAAGTTCTGACCAATAGGATATAAGAGAAGACTTATGTGACAGTGTCTAAGAATCTTCCTTGAGAAGGAACTGGAACCTTCTCTTTGCTCCTCTCCCTTTTTCCTTCGCCCACATTGACACCTGAAGAGAAATGCTTTTTCAGACCATAGGCACAAGGGCTAGCCCCAGGGAAAAGAGAATTATAAGCTGGAAAACGCTCGATACCTGAAGAATCCAAGAAGACATTCAGGCCTGAATATTGTTTTTCTGTTTCATCGTTTGTTTTCTACAAGAAAGAAAAATCAACGGAGAAAGACTCTTTCTCTTACTGTTGGTCTAGCCTTGTCTTCCCTGTTATATAAACATTAGAGGATGTAATAAACATGAAATGCCCAGAACATATGAGCCATCACTAAACATTTTGTCTTCCATGCCCATGCTCCCACCAATAAACAAACAAATGAATGAATCAAGAAAAAGAGATTTTATAATTCTGCCCTCTAGTCATAGGCAATTAAATTTCATTTTTAAATTTTCGTTTTTCTTAGACTCTGGCACACTGGAATATATCCAGGAGAAAACGCTTAAGGCGGTGAGCGGGCCTGGAAACCGCACTCTACAGGGACAGTGAGTTCCATGAGTGGCGCTGCATTTGCTATTTTTACCCTAAGTGCGCCCTTGACTAGGGCTTGGAAATCCCACGCGAGCAGGATCCTGTAGCTCCAACGATTCCAGTGGGATTGGGGCTGGATTATGCACAGCACTGCTAGGGGCCGGAGCTGGAGGCGGAGCTGAGGCTTTAACGGGAGGAACTGGGCAGATTCGGAAGGGAGATGTGGCGGCTAGACCCACATCGGCAGACCCGCAGATGCAGCAAGGAGCGAGGCATCACCAGGACCATAATGTAGAGGCCCTGTCTTCCCTTTGGAACCGCGGGGGCTCTCAAGCCGGCTGGAAGATGAGTGGTTTTTACTGTGTCTTGCGGGGGTCCAGGGTGGGAGGGGTCTGTGAAGGTGTCTCCTGGTTACCGAGGAGGGTCGGGGGATGAGTGGGGGAAGACTCAACAGGACAGGTGTCTGCCTTTTCTGTGAGGATCTGGGATACACAACTTTTGAAAAAAAGATTTATGGCTTATAAAAGTGAAAGCAACAAACAAACAAAACTCATGGACACAGACAACAGTTTAGAGGATACCAGAGGGAAAGCGGGGGGGCGGGGAGATAGAAAACGCTAAAGGGGATCAAATATATGGTGAGGGAAGGAGATTTGACTTTGGGTGGTGAACACACAATGCAACAATATACAGATGATGTATTATTGAATTGTACCCTTGAAACCCATATAATTCTATTAACAAATGTCACCCCAATAAATGCAATTAAAAAAATAAAAATAAAAACTTCCCTATATCTACAATTTTTTTTTTTTTTTTGAAATGCAGAAAGTCATTTCGAAGACTTCAAACCCAAAGTGGAGACTAAAAATGAAGCGACCTTGGTTCCAATTCAAAGCGCTCGGATGCCAGCTCTCTGATGCGCTGAGTCTGTTTGACTTTGCTTCCAACTT
The DNA here is from genome assembly GCF_000151845.1 of Pteropus vampyrus. Classification (NCBI taxonomy): domain Eukaryota; kingdom Metazoa; phylum Chordata; class Mammalia; order Chiroptera; family Pteropodidae; genus Pteropus; species Pteropus vampyrus. The sequence goes on along the minus strand of NW_011888877.1, from coordinate 3,104,893 downwards.
CTCTGCATCCTGTTTGAGGAAGAAGCTAGAACTACAGACCAGGCCCAAGTGCAGATGTCGAAAGCACAATGAGAAGAGTCCGTCTGAGGAAAGCACGTTCCCCGGGCACATCCGGGTCCACAGGACAGGAAACGGTTTGTCAGGGAACCGGTGGTATCAGCGAGTCTGTGTGGATGTTGGCGGCCGGACTTGACCGCAGGAACTGGACCAATCGAAACGAGATTATGCAAAAGAATAATTTTCAAATGGAAGGCTTCTGGGTTTATTTTTGTTCAAGTGACAGATGCCCCAGGGGACACCTGCGATGACCTCATCGCCTTGAGGGGCCTCTGACGGTTTGCTTAAACAGGGGCAACAGCGACCTGCACTGTGTCCTCTTTCCATTTGTCCCTCCGCACTCACTCATATCTCCTGCTCCAGACATTCCAGTGATTTGCAATTATCAGCGGGCGACATGATCTTCCACCCCGCGTGCTTTCTGCTCCAAAGGCCAGTCCCCTGCCCTGTTCAGCAGCCTCTCACATGTCCCTCACACTAGAGCCTTTTGTTCCCTTGTCTGTCTTCCTGACTAGGCTATGACAGCTTCCAGCTAGTGTTTTTTGTTTTGTTTGTTGTCGTTGTTATTTGTTTGTTTGTTTGTTTTTTACCATGTTATCTCAGTGCTATCCTGTTACCGAGAAGGAGCTTTATCCTCTGAGACTGTTGCTCACTGCTGGGACAATGATCTAAATTTGGCCAAAGTCTCAGGAGCTATCCCAGCCCTCCAGGACGTGTCCAGTTAGTGCTCAGACCAGGAAGATCACCGGACAGGCAGCCAAATGTAGAGAAAGTTGCTAGAAAGTGGGACAAGATACTTGGGCCTCGGTTTCGGCTTTGTCCCCAACTTGCTGTGTGACTTTGAGCAAATTCCCTGACCTATTCATGCCTTAGTTTTCAGACTCCTTTCTGCCCAACCACACGGTAAGTCTCCTAGGAAGTCAGCGGGGTCCCGCGGGCAGCCGTGTGCAATCTTAGGGGAGGAAGCATGAAGGACAAAAACAAACATATTGTAGGTAATGAAAAGGATGCTCTTTTCCTCTGGTGTCATGTGGAGGAAGTTCCCTTTGGAGGAACCCTTTTGAGGACCCCTGTCATCTTTCTTTGCCTCCTCTGTACCCTGCAGGGATGGAGGGGACATTTCTCTCCCTGGGAGAAGTGACGGAACATGCTCAGTGCAGCCCCTTCTTTCCTGGGTCCACCTTCCTGCAGGGGGCATGGATTCTGGTGTGTCCATCTGTACTCTTTCCCCGTTTACGCCTCCAAGAGGCTGTCTTGTTAGGGCAGTGAGTGCTGCTTGTGACCGGGTGGGTCCTATGGACTAAATGTTTGTGTCCCCTCAAAATTCACGTGTTGAAACCCTAATCTCCAATATGATAGAATTGGAAATGGGGCCTTTATGAGGAAATTAAGATTAATTAGGTCATGAGGGTAGAGTCCCCATGATGGATTAATGCCCTTTTTATAAAAGAGAAAGAAACACAAGGTTGAACCAAGGTGAAGTTCATAAGGACCTAATCAAGACCTTTACCAAGAACCCAACCATGCCGGCAGGCACCCTGATCTCAGACTTCAGCCTCCAGGACGGAGAGCAAAGTGTTTGTTGTTTAAGCCTCTGGTGAATGACGTTCTTCTCCGCTTTATTCCTCAATGATAAGGAAAGAAAAAAATACGGATAGACACCCTAAACAACAAAAAGACGTGTTGAGCCCGGCTTTGTAAGGAAGTGTGGTGTGGTCCAAACAATTCAAGTTTGGACTTACCAAGCCCCACTTCCCTTTGCTGTCTTGCCAATTCTAGTGGCTTTTCTGGACTCACTGATCTTTCTAAAAGCTTATGAACCCATGACTGCTATCCACCCAGAGAAAGTTCCAAGTGGACAGGGAGCCTTTCAACTCTTGGTAACTGGCAGAGATTCTCAGTCAACTATTTAATAGCCATTCACTATTTTTTTCCAGTTTCTATTGGCTATGAACTAAAAGACACAACGTTGGCTTCTCTTGAGGGTAGGAAGCTTTGTACAAAACATCTGAGAAGGTTTCTTAAGGAGGCCTCAGATAGCTGTTAGGTCTTCTTTTGCCCTTCTTCCTTTCACCTGCTTCCTTGGAATGTGGGGATACTGGCTGGAGCCCCAGCAGCCAGCAAGCACCAAGAAACCATATTAACAATGGAGGCTATACGAAAAGGTTGGTAGAAAGATGGGTGGACCCTGGGCTGTCGATAGCATGGTAGAGAGTTTGTTACACAAACCCTTAACTGCCTGCCTCCAGATTTTTTTTTTTAATGTGAAAAAGAAATCAAAGGAGTCACTAGTATTTTTGGTTTTTGTTGCCAGTAGTTGAATGAAATTTCTGAATAATACAACTCATTGGTTTTTCTCTTATAAAAGATAATTTCCTCAACCGGTTGGAGGGTCTAAACCTGCAGAATAGTATAACCCACATAGCTCATCTTTAGAACAGAAACCTTTAATTCATATCCAGGAGCCTACGTCCTGAACCTGTGGGGAAAATTAGTTTCTCCTTCTCTTCAGGCCCCTGGTGGCATTGCAGAACTAAAGAGTCTCAGTTTCGGTCGACCCCAGCCATCAGTTAAATATCTCAACCAGCCCAATCTGAATTTTTTTTTTTTTTTTCAGACAGCTCTAATAGTTAACAACTGTGGATCTGAACAAAACCTGTTGGCCAAAAATTCTTTGAGACTGACAAAATGTACTAGTCACTGCCAAATATGAAATAACACTTAGTCATTTTAAATGAGCGCTATAAAGCACTGCAGTCAGCACTTCATGTGTTTTGCGCCCTTATGAACTAAGTAGTGACAGGAAAATAGATATTCGGCTAAATCAAGGAAGTGACATTCCTCTTTAAGCATCTCAAGACGCTTTTACAAAGCTCCCGGATATAATAGAGGCAAGGCCTTCCGTGAACAGTGCTGCAAATGTTTCTTCCATGTTGCTCTCGATGGCAGCTGTGGTGTTGTGGATTGCCGTCTGGACTTGAGATTGAGGATCTTAGATTTGAACTTCAGGTTTTCCAAGTAGCTCCATGACTGGACGAGTCGTTTCGCTTCTGAGCCTCCATTTCCTCGAATGTAGAATTGGGATATTGATATTTATCTCACGAGGCCACTCTAAGGACTGAGTAATATAATATAGGTGAAATGCCTCACATACGAGCCCAGTGGAGAGGGAGGTGGTATTTAATAAACATTCTATTGACTCTGAGTCTCATGTCACTAGAGGGGTTATCCAGAATCTTGAATTTTATCCTAGAGCATTTGCAGTATTGATTAGGTGTATTAAAGGACACTCAGACTTCACCGAGACATTGATGTTCAGATAAATGAAACTCTCTTGCAGCTGGTGGGTAACTGATGTAACCGATGGTGTTTGGGTGATATGACTCAGTAGGGCTCCGGGGATGACTTGCTAACAGCTCCAGCTGGGTGTGTGTGTGTGGCAAATAGTGTAACAGACAGGATTGGAATTAAGTATAAGGTGTGACAAGTTTAATAATGAGCAAGAGTGTGTAATTCATTTAGGGAGGGAAAGGCAGAAAACCTCCCACCCCGCCCATGAGGGAGGGCTGGCTCTGTGGAAAGGAGCAGAGAAGAAGGGGGTTGATGGGAGTGGGTCCGTGGGGCTTCCTTAGTGCAGGAAGTGGTCCTGATTATACCTCCTGCTTCTCAGCACAGGTGAGAGCAATGCTGCTGGTTTCTGCCTGGGAATTTCTGTGGAGGGCGTGAGGAAGTTTTAGACGAAAGCAAAAACTCCACAGGAGTAAGAAGCCCTTATTTTTGTGTGATGCTCTCATGGGGGTGATGTCATTTGAGCCTTAAGTTAACTGTGTGCAGCCAGGGCAGGTAGTCTCGTCACCTTTTAAAGGGTAGGTAAACTGAGGAAAGGGGAAGTTAAACGACGTGCTATTTGGAGCCGAGAACCCAGTGGGAACTGGGATCTGTTATGAAAAAGAGACAATAGCCTCGCGCCTCACACGTAGCTGGCCCTCAATAAACGGCCACTGCAGATGCTGAGAAAGGACAGTGGCCTGCAGTCCTGCTCTCAAATGAGGGCATTTCTGTGACTCCGTCATTCCCTTAAGTGTACGTGGAGGAAGCTGGCCAGCTGCTTGCCATCTTTTCTGAGAATTGAACAAGAGGAAATGGGTTTCAGCCACATGTGGAATCTGTAATTCATTCTGAAGTGAGTTTTCTCCTTAAAAAAAAAAAATAAAGACAAAAATAAAAAAGCCTCAGGACGCAAGCTCTGTGACACGAGTCAATAAAATAATTAAATGACGGCAGCAGAAACACATTCAAAGGAAAACTAACACAATAGGCAACGTGGAAACAGCAGTTTTTATCACACTCGACTCAGGTGGGAGAAATTTTAAAAGCAGGGCACTGTCATCTATCTTCAGCTGGCTCCCTGCCCACCCCCGGGGACTGACGAATACCAAGGGAATAGCCATCCTCTGGGTACTTCATGGCCATCAACAGGGCTGCAGGCATTTCTCTGAAGGCAATGGTTTGCGGCCAGGCCTCTGAGCGTTTTGTGGGCATCATTAACATCTGTGATCCCCAGGTACCGACACTCAGCTGGAAGCATCAGATAGCTGGCCCTGGTATCATAATTCAATAACCTAGTTTATTCGCATCCCTTTTGCTTTTTTTCAGACCTCTAGACTTTGGACCCTGCAGCCCTCTCTCTTTCCTTCTTTCGATTGCTCAGTTGCTCAAAATTTGCCCCTTGCTCTCCTCATCCCACAGAGTGGTGAAGATCAGCGTTTCACAAACATCAGTCTCCTGGGTTGCCAGTTCAGATTCTGGTGAGGCCTGAGACTCACCGTTTCTAACAAGCTTCAGGTGATGCCGGTCCTGCTGGTCCATGAGCTGCATTTCAGTTGCAAGGATCTGAAGTCCCTCCGCTTGGAGAGAGTCTGATTCTCTCCTCTGCATCCTCCCGACCAGTTCAAGGGCATGACACCAAGGTGCTTGTGTGACGGGAATATAGAAGCAGAGTTAGACCAAGTTAGAGCAATGACAACCTTCCTTCTGAGATTTGCTAAGCACTGAAGAAAGTGGAGGAACATCCCATGTTGAGAAGCTGCGGTCGGGGTAAGTGTTGACCTCTGACTCACCTAGAGATGAGTATGGGGAAGGAAGGTACAGCTAGAAGGGTCTTTGAGCCTGTACTGCGTGGATAGGACTGAACCCTAAGTGACCAAAACATTCATTCTCTTCAGTCTTGTTCTTCGGTTTAGGGTTTGTTTTGTTTTGTTTTGTTTTTGCCGAATGCCCCAAATCCTAAACCACAGTAACATTTTTGAACGGTTTTGCATTTTCAAAGCAAAGCTCCAGCAGGGGGTACCTTCTGTATACATGGACTTCATAATTATAATGATTTTCCTATTCTATGTGCAGTGAGCCAAGAGAGTCTTCAAAGGCCTTTTACCAAAAATGCATTTTCCCCCTGAAATATTCATTTAAGTAATTCAGCCACCTACCCCAGGCTCATGATAAATTATTTAGATAATTGCTTTAATTCTCTGCTTCATTTTGCTAATGTAGATCTGGACTTTGCTTATAGATTTATTGCCAGCTTCATGTTTTTTGGGGAACAGAAATTACTAAAGAGTTGATTGTTTTGTTGAGCTTTACTGGTGAGGCATTAGAAATAACTGTGTGTCCTCATATCTCACAATTAGAATCTTTTTTTGTGAGGCTGATTATTAGCCGCAAATATTAGCTCTCTGATGGGAGTAGGTGGTGAGGGGAGAAAAAATCTCTAATATCACTGATAAAAGTTACCGCGTGACGCTCTAAATATTACTGTTATTAGATATTGCATTTCAGTTAGGCTGTCATATTCAATTTTTTCAAAAAGCAATGCAATGTATAAGTATGTTTTCCAGTAACCTGCTAAACATGATATTTAAGAAATGTTTCCTTCAGTGTGATTTGATGCCTGATGAATGTTCACTCAATACAGCCACACGTCTTCACCGGAGACGATCTGGGTGTGGACTGAGTCGTCTTCATTTCTACTTAGCTCGTGTAATGTCATGTGATGGTAGCTGGAGACGATTTGGTTGGCAGCCATGGAGAGGAAAACAGCACGCAGAACCAGCGTACGAGCAATGCCCCAACGTGGCTCGATGACAAGGGATGAAGATAAAAGGATCCCATATTTAAAAATTCCTGGTGGCATCTTAGGTGCCTGAGTGAGAGAAATAAAAAATATCATCGAACCGTGAGGACAGCAAAAGCCAAGACATACAGGGAACTTACGGGCAAAGGAAAAGAGAGAAAGCGTACATTTTAGAAATTGTTTAGGGATTCTGAATAAGGCTGCAACGCATATATATGGCCCGATTCTGTCTGGTCACAAAACAATCATGCGACATAAAGTGGTGGGAAGCGAGCCGGCTTATGTTCTAACTCTTCCACAGTACTTCGTCTCTGTCACACACAAGCCAGGATTTCTGTACAGGAAGTGGGGATCGGGGGGTGGGTTGGGGTGGGGGGGCATCTTTTCTAAGCTCTTAAGCTCACAACTGTTTAAATCGCCCCTTAAAAAAAATAAACAGGGGCTTTAAGAAACTCTCTTTCTCATTAAACCCAACACCCTGTAGAAATCGTCGTCGCCACTAGCCTCAGAGCAGCCTTCCATTTTGAAGGTCTCTGAGTCCTTCGCTATTTATCACCAAGCCTGACAGTCAGTGACCAAAAATGTTCTTTTACTCGCAGTGACTTCCACCTGGTGGGGATTGCAACACTCTAGCGAGGGAAGCTGCACTTTTCCAGGCTCGTCGAGTTTCTTGTGCTAAGAAAGCAAAGCAGACGTTTGGCTTCTAAAATATTTCATAACTCCGCAAATATTGTCTCGATGCCTGGCACGGACTGTAGTCTTTCAGAAGGGTTCCAACCTGACCCCATGATCTAAATTCTTTCATTTGAAGGACACTCAACATGGCGCTGTGGCACGGGCGTTTTTCTTGTTATTTAACAGTTATTGATGAGCAGCCGATGTTTTCACGTGGCTGAAAAAGACTGGTTGTTTATTTGTAATTCTCTCGACTGCCGTTGCCATGAACTGCTGTCGCTTTGGAATCTGAGAGCGATATTGGACTTCGATGACGACTTTGCCTCTTGGACACACGGTCTGCGGTCCGCTTTTGTTTCCACTCGCTCAGTCGCTATTCTAGAAAACTGGACACCATTCTCGAGTCGTGTCTCTACTTTTGCTTGCATCTAATGATCCGCAGAGGGAGCATAGTCTTTTCTGTCGCTTACCACGTCTTGGTTATGTCATGTCTCTCTGCTGGAACCTATTGCCCTCCGGATGAAGCCCAGTCTTCTTAGGGCCCATCGCGATCTGTTTGCATTTCCAGACACATCGCGCCCAGTCTCCTCCTGCCATGCTGAGCTACTCCCGGTGTCTCCAACATGACACTCTTTCTCGCTTTTACACCTCAGCTGTACTGTTCCTTTTGCTTAAAAGCCCCCTTTCTTCCCTTGGCTAACCTATACGAATCCTTTAGGTCTTGCTTTAGGTGACACTTTCTCCTTGAGGCCTGCCCCCTGCAGGCAAACATACCTCTGTCACATACCTAGACCAAGTGGCAGAGCTCAGCCTTCATCCAAGTCTGTCTGAAACTAACCCACTTCTCGTGTGCCCTGAGAATACTCGCCGGTGGTGCTTGCAGCTATAGTGTTTATTCCAAGATAACTCGCTGATTACAGTCCTAACCTCACCCCCAAAGTTTGCCATGAAATATTTCTCCTTTATTATTATTTTTGCATCGCTCTGGTATATCGATAGTCTTTAGAAACAAATGACATCATTCTATTCATAGCATTCTGTTTTTAGTAGTGGTGTTGCCATCTACAAAATATAGGAATTCTCAGTTGCTAAAAATGTCCAATCCTGGAAAACGTAGCATTCCTATGTTAATGTTTTCGAATGGTTGCTAGCCATAGATTCATTTGATGAATTGATTTATGTATACATTTCTGTTGCATTAGGATTAGAGACGAGTTCTGTTTAGAAATAACTGCAATAACAGTTTTTATATTTTATTTTCACAGTGAAAACCAGTCAGATTTGCTTCAGCCTCAAAGAGTGTGTCTATGTAAAATTAAATTAACGCTGGCAGTGAGTTGCACCTTTTATTTCCTAAATGGGAAATGCATTAAAGTCCTAGTTTCACCCATTCTTTCTTTCCAAAGAAGTACAACTTGGGCTTTGTCCTCTGTGGAGCTTCCCCGAGGAGGACAGAAAAAAAATTTGCCTGTCAAAATCCTGGCAGGACCTTCCTTCTCTTTTATTGTCTTCTACATCAATGGCCATGCTATCTGTCAGTCAAATAAGATTGAACAAAATCCTTCTGCACGTTCTTATTCATGGCAGCCCCTGTTTCTGACACATCTGGAAAGGCTGGCACGTACGGAATTCCCCGTCTGCTCGACGACCCTAAAACTCAGTAGCCATACCTTTGAGGTTGTGACACCTGAGCCCTTTGTGACCCAAACTTGCTTTATGAATACTAATACTATGACATATATACAACCGTTGAGTCGGGCCCCTTGCTTGTAGCATTCGGCTAGGTTAGCGTTTCCCAAACTAGTGTTCCAAGGAATTATCATCTCAAGCAGTATTTCACGAAAAAAAATCTATGATCCGGTTGGTATGGTTTACTGTAAACACCTCTGTATCGCCTAGAATGGAAACAGGTTTAATAGAGATTTTAAGTGTATGTATCAAGATGAAACAACTAGTTAGCGATAAAGCTGATAAAAGAAATAGATGCTCCGTGATGACCCCTGCAACCGTTTAGAGCTCTGAATCTTCTTGGCTGTAGATTACAGATGTTTGGAAGATGCGGTCATCCTTTCAGACCACAGGGTTTAAAGGCAGGCAAGATAGACACGGTGGCATACTATGCCAGTCGCTTAAAACATAATCGTCTAGAGAACAGAGAAAAATCACTTGGGGGCCAGTCCCTGGAAAATAGTTCTTGATTCCAAATCGAGTTCCCTGGCTAAGACTGCATTTCAAAATAGAATTACTTTGAGTTTCCTTCAGTCATGTCCTCAGAAGTAATCACATTTGAAAGAAGACACAATAAGCCAGACACTCTTCTCATAGGATGGTCCATTGATATTTGAAATCTATTTCCATTTGAAAATCTATTTCCATTCCGAAGTACCCATTACTGCCATTTCACACCTGGCAGACAGATGTTGTGCATGAAACAGCTATTTCCTGAAACACGGTTTGCATTAGCAGTCACCTCGTTCCCTTACTGAGTTTCAGGGCTGTGCGGTACCTTGAAACACTGTTAACTCCAGCCAGTTTGATTATCTCGTAGCTCAGGGGGATAAATCCAAGGGTAGGGATTCCAACCATAATAAAATGTGGACTTACCTATATAGAGAGATCACAAGAAACACTGCGTTATATCATCAATGTGAAAAATGTAGTTTTGTACATCTGTGGTTGCTACAACTAGCGACCAGCTAAATGTCTGGGCTCTATAGGCAAAAAGAGATTTAGAATTTTGAAGAGAAGGAATTCCTATAGTCTAGGAAGAGCAGTTATATTTTTCGCTGTCAAGGTTAGGTTGTCCTGTACTGAGACTCTGGGGCTTGTTATAAAATGAAAACTGTTGACTTGATAGAACGCAGGAGCGAGTGAATCGTGCCCAGATGTAGAACAGATATGTATATGCGCAGCATGTAAGGAAGTGAAAATGTTGCTTTCATTAAACATTTTTGATGCTTCCACTATGTCCTAGATTCTGAGAGTCACATACAGACAAATTGGACAGAGATTTTTTTTTCCCCCTCAAAGAGTTCATGTCTAGTAGCAGTGAGACCTCATACACGTAATAAAAGGTAAGTAGTGAGAAGTCTAGGGCAACTGCCCTCTTGGGGACGGGAGGGAGAGTCCTCACAAAGATGGAGGCATGGTCTAGAGCATGGATGAGTTTGGATATGTGGAGAGGCAGAGCAAAACATGATCATTCCATATGCAATAGTGCAGCTGACTTGGTTACCCCATGTTGCGTAGTAAGCTTCTCTTCTGGTGGTTAGCTTAGGCAAGGTGAACATTTACAGAGCTGTTCTCAGCTTGTATTATCATTGAACGCTAGAGTTGCAAGGGAACTGATCACCTAATGAGGAGATCAAGAAGTTAAGATTACAGACCAATATTCCTCACGAACACAGACGTAAAAATCCTGATGTAAAATGTTAGAAAATAGAATGCAGTAACGTGTAAAAAAATAATGCATCTTGTTTATGGGCCAAGTTGTGTGACCCCCACATCCCACTTTTTCCCTCCCCACTAAATCCATGTGTTGAAGTCTTAACCCCCAGTATTGCAAAATGTGACTGTATTTAGAGATAAGGTCTTTAAAGAGGTAATTAAGTTATAATGAAGTCATTATGATGGGTCTTAATTCAGTATGACTGGTATCCTGATGAGAAGATGAAATTTGGGCAGAGACATATACAGAGGGAAGATCATGCGATGACACAAGAAGAAGATGCTGAGGAGAGAGGCCTGTAGCACATCCTTCTGTCATGATCCTCAGAAGAAAGCTTATCTGCCACCACTTTGATCTTGGCCTTTTTGAGTCCAGGGCTGTGATGAAATGAATTTCTGTTGTTTTATCCACCAAGTCTGTGTCACTTTGTCACAGCAGCCCTAGAAAATCAATACCCACCATAATCAAGAATGAAGAGAATAAAATATACATATATTTCAAACAAGTTATTTCAAACAAGTTTAGAAAGAGTATTTGAAAAATTCAAAACCTATTTGTAATTTAAAACTTTCAGCAAACTAGAAATGGAAAGAAATGTTCTCAATCTGAAAACGTCCACCTGTGAAGAATTTAAAAGAGAAACTCGAACACATTCTTCTCAGATCTGGAACAGGACAAGGACGTCTGCTCAAGGACCACTTCTATCCTACATTATATTGAAGGTCATAGTACAATAAAGCAAGAAAAAGAAATAAAAGGCACACATATTAGAAAAGAAGAAATGAACCTGCCTTTATTTGCAGTTGGCATGTTTATGTCAAAAACCCTCAGGAAGATGCAAAATAACAACTAGAATTAGCAAATTCTCAGGATACGAGGTCAATATACCAAAGTTAAATATATTTCTATAAGTAGTAACCAATAATTGAAAACAAATTTTTAAAAATTATTTGCAATAGCATAAATGTTAAAATTCTTAGGGACAAATTTAACAAAGGATATGCAAGGTTGCTTTACAGAAAACTGAAATATTTTTGTTTATAGATTGGGAAACTCAATACCGTTAAGATATCAGTTTTTCTAGATTTTATCTATACGTGCAGTACAATCAAAATGCAACATTTTGGGGCCCAAATTGACAAGCTGATTCTAAAATTTATGTATAAATGCAAAAGACCTAGAATATTCAAAGCAACCTTGTAAAATAATAAAGTTGGAGGACTTGATTTCAACACTTTAAAATTACGGTACAAAGACATTATAATAATGGCTTTATACGGATGATGGACTAGAAGAGAGTCTAAAAATAGTCCTACACTTATATGGCCAATTGATTTTTTCTCTGTTTTATTGAGAAATAATTGATATACATCACTGTATAAGTTGAAGGCATTAGGTTTGATTTATGTACATTGCGAAATGATTATCATAATAGGTTCAGCTAACATCCATCATTTCATATAGATACAATATAAAGAAAAGAAAGGAGAGAAGAAAAAAAAGAAAGAAAAAA
>NW_011888877.1:3088488-3090830 GCF_000151845.1 Pteropus vampyrus | reverse complement strand
AAGTAGGGGAGGACATGGAGGGAGGAGGGAAATAATTCTACTCTAGGTCTTTGAATGTGGATAAACTCTGAGCTATGAGGAAGGGGAGGAGCTAGAGGTGGGATGACAAATGGAAATTGAAATACCTGATTATAAATTATGAATATTTATCTATTTATTGGTATCCAGAGTGCCTAAAGAAAATTATGGGTTTCTCTATTCATCCCCTAGAGCAGCTTAAAGAGGATGAAGGAGATAAATCAAGTTCCTTCCTGCTTGTGCATAACTGAACCCAGGTATCAAAAACATTGCTCGAACTCTTCTGGGCGTTGGCACATTTTTGAAGTGTTCATACAGTGCTTGTCTGACTCACACTTGATGGGGGTGAGGTGAGGTCTTGATTCAGGTTAGTTCAGGGGTCATGGGGGATGGTTTAATTTTTCTTCTTAGGGATCATGGGGGACCAAATTTGTTGCAGTGGCTAATCAGGCCACTGTGGAAGAAAGTGAATTGATGACTCTATCTTCTGAAATATGTTGAGTCCAGTTTACTAGGCAATTAAGCTCCCGGAGTAGTATTGGGCATTGATTAAGAGGTGGGTTTTTCAACACAGGTGGCCCTACTTGAGAAGGAGCCCTGCCCCTCTGTCACCTTGGAATTACCCTTCTCAAATTTCATACATCTAAAATTCTAGTAGTTTCTTCAAACATCAAAATTTCTACAAGTAACTAACATGGAAAAGAAAAAAATAACAAACGAGAAGACCATTCAAGAAGTGAAACCTTGTGCAAGACAGGGACTTATTCCCTGAAACAACAAACCTCTAAATCTGACATCATCAGAAACTGATGCAGCCTCTAAAGTCTGATTCTCTGCTTTAAGTTTTCACTCAACCATTATTTTTAGTTCCTGGGGAAAAAGCATATTTTTAGCTTTCAAAACATGCCATGAACGCACACCTTTCGTTCTGCCCTGGTTTTGGGTTGGCTGCCTTTCTCTGTATGTAAATGGTGGGAACATAGCTTTCCGATGAATTATTCTCTTTTCCATTTGATAAAGACTGTAAAATATATTATTTTTCTTTCTTCAAATAGAAGTGGGTCATTCTTTCCTCTAGATTGTTTCCTCAGAAAGATGAAGTCTTTTCCATGAGGTATGCAGATAAGACTATCAGCTTCAAGCATACAATCAAAAGTGCCCTATCTTTGCTCATTGTTTTTTAAATCAACACATGGCTTTCAACAGTTCAGGGACAAGCTCTATAAATTATGTGACTTCCCTGTCAGAATACTTTCTATGTGCTCGTCCAGGTTCATTTTCTACTCTCCTTTCTGTCCTAGGAGGCTAGATTGTTCAAACAACATCAACTGGTTGCTTTGACCTCTGGCTTCTCATTGGGTTGGACCAATGGCAAGCACCAGGAGGAGACTGGAGGGAGGAAGAAGAGTGAGGCCGAGGTATTTATTCTCATGTCTCCCTCCAAGTGCAATCGCCAATGGCGGATCATGTCCTTCGCCAAGGCCGTGACTCCAGTCATGTGGCTCTCTGCCTGTGTGTTCAATACCACCCTTTCCTTTCACTTCTTCATGTCTGGGTATGATAACTAGTCCTGGGGCACCGTTTACACCTGTCACTGCTTTGTAAGTTGTTTCTGGGTTATTCTCTCCTCAAAATACCTAATTCGAGAGGGCCATTTCTTTACCTACTTGCACCCTGACTAATAAGCTCTCTTTTTCACATTTCTTCATAAGGAAATGGACAACATCCAACCCAGTCCTCCAATGTACCCTGTCGTGATTTAGTCGAAAGCTTCTTTGAATATTTTTATAACCCTACTTCCCTTCCTGTATTCTTCCATTCTAGACATTTGATTGTGAACAGCTGCAGAACAATGATTTATATTTTTATTTGTATCCCCTAGACCATGAGTTTTTTCAGCCCAGGAACATCTATGGGTAAAGAGTCATCACTTGGTCAAGAGTCTTTATCAAAGACCTTTTCCTATATACATTTGTTTTTTAGTATACATTTATCGACATGTACATTGGAAAAGGGTTGATAACATGCCCACAAAGATGACAGCAAAATGGGCACAATTAGCTGCATACTACGTTCTCCTATTAATGGGCATCGGTATATCGTATCAATGAGCTGATATGATAAATCAATCATATTAATAGTGTGGAATTTAGGGCTCCAGAGACAAGACTGTTGGGGAGATATGTTGAAGAAAGAAAAGCGCATCGGGGTCAATGTTTGTTCTAATATCTTGCCAATGTCATTTTGTGCTGCAGAGCGCAAAATGAACCCTGTGGCTGGAAATACCCAGGTTCAGCTCCAGGTTCTACTCTTTCTGACCTGGA
>NW_011888877.1:3064626-3088438 GCF_000151845.1 Pteropus vampyrus | reverse complement strand
AATATCTTGCCAATGTCATTTTGTGCTGCAGAGCGCAAAATGAACCCTGTGGCTGGAAATACCCAGGTTCAGCTCCAGGTTCTACTCTTTCTGACCTGGATGACCTTGGGAAAATGATCTCTGTCCCACAGATGTCTTTTGAGAACTTGCAATAATCCTTTTACCTTACCAGAACTAAATCGGGTCCTCAAAAAATGTTATCCATTTGGTAAATATTAGTTTATTTTCTCTCCTCTTTTTTTAAACCAAATCATAAAGGCCAAGAAATGTAACCCAAAGCAATGAAGAACGCGTACAGCTAAAAAGCCATGGAGCTCGCTAGTCATAACAGTAAAGCTAAAACTTGTTCTGGGTGTTTAGCTCTCTGGATATTTACCAAATATGAGTAGCTTCTCTGGGGGCTGGAAAGTCTACAGGCACCTTAGTTTAGCCAAGATATTCTATTACTTGTGTCATGAACTAAAGTCCTGTGACTCAGATTCTCACAACCAAAAACTTCAAATGTAACTTGATATTTTTAATGTTTGTTCAAGCTTAGGCAATAGAACACTTCTTTAGCCAGTGGCACAGTTCGGTATCTTAGAATCACAGATTTACAACAAAGACGAGGAAGAGGGGGTCTTCTTTTAGGTTACAGAGCTCATTGGTGACAGTGACATGACTCTGACTCTATCTCGACTCTCTAATCTAGTGCTCTTTCTAGCACACTGTTATTTATTTGTTTTTTTGTTTTTTTTTGGCCAGGAAAAAAATAATATTGAAAAATTCATTTATGATTTTTGGCATGGACAATTTTAAGAATTTTGATACCCTGTCTTCTGTTAGCTTGGGAAGGCTATGTAAATTAAAATGGAGCCATATAGGCATGAGGAGTCTTGGATTTGTGCAATAACAAAATAGCCAGTCAGTTTCATCAGTCCAGAGAAACAAGTAGAAGTCTTTGAGAAGCCATTAGCCCAAAGATTTACTTAACTGAGCCAGTTGATTCTAAAAAGCTGTATCATTTGTCCTGGGTGGATGACATCCAGCTAGGAGATTGTGCTTCAAGATCTGACAGTGCTGGTATCATTCCATTCATTTCGATGGACTTCCCTTCCACCTCCATTCCCACCAGAAAACTGACGGTGTTGAGATCTCTGTGGAGAAGGGATCATTGCGAGAGGACGTGGAGCCATCCTGCTGCTGTCTTCTTAGTATGTGCTCAATAAATTTATATTGAAGTAAGCTGGAAAATTGTGGCTTCACTTTCTGAATACTATGTGATTTCATACTGAGCTGGAAAGTCAGAGTGACGTCTATGAACTTTTAACTTAGCTGTGCCTGTGCTGGTGAACATTTCAGAGCAAATAACATTAAATTTCACCAAAACTAAGAATGCTGATTTTTTTTTTTGCCCACTTTCTCTGTTTCCAATTTTATCATATTTAATAAAATAATGTCACTGATAAAAAATATTCTTATGCATCAACAAGCATTAGCTTTACTAATTAATTCACTTTAGGAATTTCTTACTAAAAGAGTATGTGGTTTTGAATTTTTCATTGAAAGCATCCCATTTGGTTTCTACATTGCTTTATTGCCAAAGCATCAATATATTGAAGTCACACTCTTGTCAGTGGATTTCACGATCACGGTCTTTGCAGAAACCTGCTATAGAGCATGTTGTTTTCCGTCTTCCTCCCAATGAATGACCTTAACAAGTAATTTTGAAGATATTAGTGATAATGACCGACTCCTAATGGATGGAAATTAATGAAGAAAATGATTGCCTGGCCTCCTGTTCCCGTTACTATTGTTGTGTGGCAAACAACCTGAAAACTCAGAGACGTAAAGCAATGATTTTTATCATGCTATGATATTCTTATTCTGTTGATTTGGTGTTTGAAAAAAGAGCCTATGGGGACAACTTGTGTCTGTACCACCATACCTGGGACTTCAGTTGGGATGATCTGATGGCTAGAGAACTGGAATTATCTGAAGTCTCATTTACCCACATGACTGACAGTTGACACAGCTGGGGCCATTGGCCTGAACACCCCAACATTGATTCTCCTTGTAGCTGTTTGAGCTTCATCACAGCATGGTGCCTGGGTTCCAATAGCAAATGTCCTGAGAGAACCAGAAAGAAGTTGTATCATCTTTTATGATCTGGCCTCAGAGGTCACATTGTGTCACTTCAGCCCGCATTACAAGCCTGTGCAAATTCAAGGGGTGGCAACGGAGACTCCACCTCTCAAAGGGAAGAGTGTCGAAATCACAATGAAAGAGGACATCTTCAGAAAATGCAGCCTGCTACATCTGTACTCTATGAGGAAGGCAGTACACCATGCCATGTCTTGGCGCTCCATGCTTTTCCCGTGGCCTGTGCCTCGGTCGGGCTCCTTCTCCATATTTTACAGAATGTGATTAGCTAAGTACTTCACATATTACATATTGAAAGGAGACCCCAATTTTCCCATTCCCTAATCCCTTTCCTGAAGATTGCATGAGAAATTTTATATGCTTTGTGGATATCTACTTTGCCTTGAAAATAAAGTTAAGGAAGCTATTAAAGATGCACTTTTGGGACAAAAGAAAATAAGAAGAAAGAGATGACAAAATTAGAAGGAGAGATGACAGAGACAGATAGGTTCTGAAAATTAATGCACAGGAAAAATACAGATATAACAGACTCAAGATTAGTAAACAAAAACATGTCATGGCTAAATATTTTTGCAGTTTTATTAAAATGTAATTGAAATACAATAAACTGCACGTATTGAAAGTATACAATTTGTTTGCTTTTAACAAATGCATACTGCATGAAACCATCACCTCAATCAAGATAATGAGCGTGTTCATCACCTCCCAAATTTCCACATGTGCTGCCTCTACTCCCGGCCTCCTTGCCCACCTGTTCTCAGACAATCGCTGATAAGCCATCTCTACAGACTGGTTTGCTTTTTTTTTGGAAAATCATATCAATGGAATTATGCAGAATGTGCACATTTGTCCAGTCACCTGTTGATGGACATCGAAGTGGTTTTCAGGTTTTGGCTATGACAAAGCTGCTGTGAACTCTCATGTCCACATCTTTGGATGGACATAGGTTTCCACTGCTCTTGAGTAAATACTAGTAGAAAGTGGCTGTGGCTTTTCGTAGGTGTATGTTTAATTTTTAAGAAACTACCAGATTGTTTTCTAAAGTGGTATACCAGTTCATATTCCCACCAGCACCGTGTGACAGACCACTTCCTCTATATCCTGCCCGACATGAGGTATGCGTAGTCTAAATTATTTAAGCCATTCTAATAGGTACTTATACTATTTCATTGTGGTTTCAACGTGCATTTCTATAATGACTAAGATTATTGAGCATCTTTTCATGTGCTTATCTTCCATCTGTACATTTCCTTTGGTGAAATGTCAGTTCAAAAGTTTTTTTTGCCAGTTTTTACTGGTTATTGAGAATTCTTGGTGTCATTTTTCACTATAAAATCTGCTTGGCTTGATATTAACATAGCCACACCAGCTTTTTGGGGGACAAATGTTACCCTTTTCATCCTTAATTTTAAAAATTAGCAGACCATGAAATAATTAAAAGACCATAAACTAATTAACAGACCATAAAAACCAGCCATTTAAAGTATACGATTTGGTGAACTATTAGTATATTCATGAAGTTGTGCAGCCATTACTGCTATATAATGTTATAAGATATTCACTATTCCAAAAATAAAGTTGTTTGCCTAATATTAGTCATTCTCTATTCCTCTCTGTCCCTTCTCCACCACCCCCCTGACCCCCCAATCCTTGGCAAACACTGGTCTATTTTTTGTTTGTATGGATTTCTCTATTACGAACATTTCACATTAGTAGAATCATATAATATATGGCCTTTTTCATCTGGCTTCTTTCACTTCGCATAATGTTTTTAAGTTTTATTCATGATGTTGTATATATCAATACTGCATTCTCTTTTATGGTGGAATTATATTACGATGTAGGGATTATGTGCTTACTGGTCATTCTGTATATCTTCTCTGGAGAGAGATCTACTCAAATCTCTTGTCGAATAATTTTTTTCTTTTTTCTTTTTTAATTGTAAGAGTTCTTTATGCATTCTTGATACAAAATCCTTATCAAAAATACGATTTTTAAATGTTTTCTACTGTACGATGCATTATCTTTTCACTTTTTTGATTGTGTACATTAAGCACAAAATGTTTTAATTTTGATGACATCCAATTCATCTCTATTTTTTGTTTGTTGTTTGTACTTTCAGTGTTATATCAAAGAAGTCATAGCCTTATACCTCCAAAGATTGTACAGGTCACAAAATTTTGCAAGTATTTTCTTCTAATGGTTTTATAGTTTTAGCTTTAACATGTAGGTCTTTGATTTATATATATGGTGAGGTAAGGATTCGACGACCATCCTTTTGCATATGGATATTAAGTTGTCTCGGTCATTTGTTGAAAACACTATTCTTTCTCCCATTGCATTATTTTGGCACCCCTGTCAAAAATAAATTGATCATAAATGTAAGGGTTTATTTTGGATTCTCAATTCTATATTTTGGTCTTTATCTATGTATTTTTGTTGGTAGCACACAATCTTGATTACCGGAAATTTTGTAGTCAGTTTTGAAATAGAGAGGTATGAGTCCTTCGATCTTGTCCTTTTTCAAGGTTGTTTTGTCTCTTCTGGTTTTATAGAATCATATATGAACTGAGGATCAGTCTGATTTTTGAAAAAAAAATTAGGAGGTGTTAATTTTAACAATCCATGAGCATGTACTGTGGACTGAATTGTGTCCACAAGTAGGATTCGAACTCAGCTTCTCTCTCTTCCAGCTAGTGAGCTTTACACATAGCTGCTGCTGATTTATCCATCTATTTAGTTATTCAGAAAAAAAAAATTAAAGAATTTTGTCAGTTCAAAACTGAAACACTGTACTTATCTGCTCTGGAAAATTTTGCCATAAGAGAATTTCACCTTCTTAATGTATTATTGCCTTCTCTGTGATAGAACTTTAAAATCGTGCCTCACCTAGGTTATCGCTTAAACAATGATTGTCTTTAATTCTCTATACTTGTAGGAGTCGGGGTGGGGAGAAAATGATGAAACAGACGTTTCCTTAATCCTCGAGGAGTTTACAGGGCGCCAGTAGAGAGAAACTCATGTGTGAGATGACTGTGATGAGAGCTGTGAGAGAGGAATATTCAGTTCTGTTAAAAACAAAAAACAAACAAAAAACAAAAAAAACAAAACAAAAAACAACAAAAACCACTCATTGAGTGGTCATTATGTACACCAGGCACTGGGCTGGGCAATGAAGGCTCCAAAATGAATACGACATGGTCCCCGCTGTGGATAGATCAACTTACGGTTTAGTGGGAGAAACTGATTTACAGATATACACTGTTAATGTATAATTACATTTGAGAGTCGATATATTAGAGACATGGAAAGGAAGATGCATTAGGGGCACAGAGGGACATTTATCGCACAGTGGGATTTATAGAGATGGATTGGTGTGGGTGCTGGGCTGCAAATAGGAAGGGGCTTTATTAAAAGATATTAATTAGCTCCCCTAATTATCAGGAGAATTAGAGAAGTAGATTAAGGCTAAACTTTCCAGAACGGTACTTAAGAATTTTGGCCTATTGTGGTAAGCATCAGTAATGCAGTGTCACCAAGACATAAATGCCATTAACTCAAATCTACTGCAAGCAGAACAGTTACCAGGAACGTATACTTCTCTTTGAAAACTCTACCTTTCAACCTACCTCTGCAGGCTGGACATCTCTACCATCATCTGCAACTTACAGCAAAAACTGAAGCTCCACACAGAGCCTGTTCCCTCACGTAGCGGACATCTGACTTGCATTCCTGCTTGGGCGCAAATGATATATTACATAGAGAAAAAAGATAATTCCATGTAGGGTGATCTTGGGCAACAGCGGTCAACCTTGGGCTTACATTGCTATTGACTGGACAGTTGTTAAAAATACTTATGTCTGATTCACATTCCAGAGATTCTGATTTAATCGGTCTGGGATTCAGATTTTACATCAAGGTTTTAAAAAGCTCTTAACTGTTTCCAATTTACAGCTGAGATTGTAAACCAAGGTCTGATGATGAATTTTACTTGTCAACTTGACTGGGCCACTGGATGCCTAGATATTTGGTCAATCACTATTCTGGGTGTGTGTGTGTGTATGTGTGAGTGGTCTTAGATGAAATTAACATTTGAATTGGTAGACTGAGGAAAGCAAATGGCCTCCTCTATGCAGGTGGCTGGTGTCCATTCTGTTGAAGACTTGAATACAATCATGGGCCACTTAACTGAGGTTTTGTTCTGAGAAATGCTTCCTTAGGTAATTTCTCGTAGTTGTGCGAACATCATGGGGTGCACGTACCCACACCTAGGTGGTATAGCTGACTACTGTAATCGTAGGTGCCATACTTTTATATGACTGACAGCACACTAGGTTTGTTTACACCAGCATCACCACAAACAGAAGCGATTGTAGCGTAAGCTGTGCAGTGCGAGTCCCTGACTTAAGCTTTAACCGTCCAGGCATCCACTTCAGGCGAGACTCTCTAGAATAAACAAATTGCTGGCCACAGGACTAGACACAGCCAGGCTGCCTCCCTCCACTGAGGCTCCTTTGTTTTGGAGATTTTGATTTTGATAACTGACCATTTAGACTAATTTTTTTCTCTTCCCCTGCTTTAAATTCTCACAGTTATGTTTTAAATTCACCAATAAAGAGTGAGCCCAGGAAAGCACAGACCCCTATGCTTGACACCAATAACTACAGAACCCCAGGCTCAGGCCCATGTGCTTTCTCTCTCTACCTCCAGGAACTCCTGTAAGTAATAAACTTTTTTTTCCTTCCAAGTTTCTCAATGTATATTGTTGAAGGGCATCTTAAAATCACAGTAAGAACCACAAGAGCTGGTTTAGCTGTAACATTGGTTTAGAAAGGGGACATGTCCGTGGGAAGCTCACAGGGCCCACGTGAGCACCCCCAGACATTGTTTTAATAGATAAGATAGACTGAAACCGGCACAAAACAGTAATGCCTTGTACTATGATGTTCAGGTTGGCTACGGAGGACTTCATGATGGCTAAGGCGTCACTAGGCATAGGAATTTTTCAGCGCCATTGTAATCTTAGAGACCTCAGTGGTTATGGGGCACACAGCTGTAGAACAAGAAGCCTGACACCCCCTTTAGCAAAAGGGAGTTCCTTCTTCTGGA
The DNA here is from genome assembly GCF_000151845.1 of Pteropus vampyrus. Classification (NCBI taxonomy): domain Eukaryota; kingdom Metazoa; phylum Chordata; class Mammalia; order Chiroptera; family Pteropodidae; genus Pteropus; species Pteropus vampyrus. The sequence continues at coordinate 3,081,187 of NW_011888877.1, read as the reverse complement.
ATGCTTTAGCTGGGACATCAGTTTTTTCCTGTTTTTAGACTTAAACCAAAAAATTGTCTCTTCTTGGGTCTTCGGTCTGCTGGCTTTTGGACTGGAATTTATACTGTTGGCTTTCCTGGGTCTTCAGCTGGCTAACTGCAGATTTTAGGACTTCTCAGCCTCCACAATTGTGTTAGCTAATTCTTTATAATCTCAATCTCTCGCTCTCTCGCTCTCTCGCTCTCTCTTGCTCTCTCTCGCTCTCTCTCGCTCTCTCTCTCTCTCAACACAAACAGGCATACACATACACATACACTGTTGGTTCTGTTTCTATGGAAAATCCTGACTAACACACAAGGATTTAGAGCCTAGCGCCTTGCCAGCCCTGACATCGAGGTACCATTTAAGAAAGATTTCAGGCCCTCCAAAATAATGAGGGGTTATTCTCCTAGACCTCTCTGTTTTCTGCTTTGATCCTGAAGGTGGAGAAAGGTATGGAAGAATGTGGGATGGTAAAGGTAGGGGTAACAGATGAGAGATTGTCAGCTCAACCTCTGTTGCCTTTATGGTGAATGACAGGAGGAGTCCTGGTGTAGGAGGTATTGAGGGACATGAATCTACCTGATAATGTACGAGTACCTTACATCAGTCCGCATGTGGCATATGTTCACTGGCATTAAGATGCAAGATTACTGGCTTGGAAAATGTTGAAAGATTAAGCAAGTTAATTCCTCAAAAGCATAGTTTCAGCCGAGGTCCTGTGATATTTGAGAGGCTGTAATGATGGAGAGAAGCATGCCGAAAGATCATAAAGATATTAAAATGAAGGTATATAAACAAAGAATGAAGGAGAAATCAGGCTAAGCGTAAACAATGTGAACTCAGATTGGTCTCTGGCAATGTGATGCTTTGTAATTCATAGGGGAGAACTATCAGCAAAATCCCCAGAATCAGCACATGGTTGTTCCCCAGTTCCTGCTGGGAGAGATATAAACCATGGTGTGGAAATTAGCTCTGCTCACTCCTTGCTAAGGCTAGAAAGGCTATTGACCTGTGCGCAGCATATATTTTTACTCTCAAACAGGGAGCGATTTTATAGTGTTTGTCAGTGACAGTGTTCATAAACCATTTGTCATCTTCTGATGAGAGTGTTTGCATTTTTAAAACAGAAAATGTAAATTACTTCATTTGTTCTTTTCCAGATTATTGAACAATTAAACCATTTGAAAGGTTTGGCTCATTCTGCCTCCTGCCTCGAAAATACTCTCTCTCTCTGTCTCTCTCTGTGTCTCTCTCCCTCTCTCTCTCTGTCTCTCTCTGTCTCTGTCTCTCTGTCTCTGTCTCTCTGTCTCTGTCTCTGTCTCTGTCTCTGTCTCAGTCTTTCTCTCTCTCTCTTTCTTCCCCTCCCTTCCTTTCTCTCTCAAGAGCTCTTTCTATGATGATTAACTGCTTATTTGGGTGTATGGGGAGGTAGGCGGGAAGAGGACATCATTGAAAACCAATTATTTCATATCTCAAATGCCAAATCTGCTAAAAACCAAAATGTTTTCTCATTGAGCAATGTGACAGCTGATACTAGATGAGCTCAGTTTTCCAGCCCAATGGTCAGCTGTCCACAGTAGTGCAAAGCGCTCTCTGAAAGTCACATGTGGCCAAGAGAATTTGACTTTCTGCACTTAGAACAGCCCATGGAAAATTCTTTCCCCAGATAGCAATGCTTCTCAAAATTCAAAAAATATTTTTAAGTTACGTATCATGCCTAAGCTGCTATCTATGATCAGTTTACTATCTACAATCCTTTTATCCTTTTATATTTTTCTTCTTAAATGTTTCTCTTCTAGCAGGTACATTTATATGTTAGGTTAGAAGCACAAGAATAAGTGAATTTAGTGTTCAAAGTCCTATGGGATTATCTTTAAATTTATTTGAATATTCTCTATATTGATTTTTATAATTAGAAACTCCCAGTTTGGTATGATTTTTGCTGCCAGAAATGTGCCTTTGGCATTTAAAAATTTTAGGTATCAAATATACGCCAGTCATTACCTCCATCTGTGGTCCGTGGTGATTCGTGAAGGGTCCTCCTGTTGACTGAACAGATAACCAACTGCAGCAGTTATGACGTGGGCAGCTTTGCTCCCAAGCAGGATATTTGTGTATGGACTAAAACTTGTCCAGGATGATTTGTGCACATCTCCAAATGAAATTCTCATTCCTCTTTTTCCACATTAGTTTTGTGTTATTGGATCCTATTTGCTAGGTTTTGTGTGCTAAAATGTGAAAACATGTCTAAGTCACCCAGGATATAATAAAGAGTATCTCCACTGCCCGTCTTAGTCTGCTGTAACCAGATACTGTAGCCTGGTTAAACAACAAATATTGCCTTCTCACAGTTTTGGAGGCTGGCGATCTGGTGTCTGGTGAGGGACACTTCCTGGTTTGCCTGTGGCCACCTTCTCCTCACATCCTCACGTGGCAGAGAGCAGAGACAGAAAGCAAGCTTGTTAGTGTCTCTTCTAATAAGGACACATTTATGACCTGGGTACCTCCCAAAGGCTCCATCTTTGTACACCATCCACACTGGGATTAGGGTTTCCACATACAAATTTTGGGGGTATTCAAACCTCCAGTCCGTAGTAATCCCCTCTCTTTTTAGCTTTTCTCTTCATACAGATTCATTATCATTCAGGTTAAGGATGCCAGATTAATCATACACATTCTTTTTTCTCTCTCTAAAGATCCCATTCAAACAACAGTAAAGGGACAAAGGTGAATAAACCTTCAGGGACGAAGCGAACTGGAGAGTCTGAGTATTGGCAATGTAGGTGGAAAGCAGATGGTAGGAGGGTGACAGGTAGAGCAAAATCAAGGTCACTGCAGCAGGGAGTGGGCACAATAAGGAGACAGACTAGAAGATCCAATTTGTCTTATATCACCCCAGATTTATCATGTTCAGAGAGCCCAGATACGGTGCTGGGGAATACAGGTCCCCAATTCTCTTTCCCTATTCACCCACAACTTCTCAACAGCCCTGCCTATTTTGGCACTGGAATTCCTGGAGCACCAGGGACTTCCAGCATGTTCTCCCATCAATGAACCTTAACCATCAGCCAACTCCGTGTTCATATACGGAGCTGCCAACCAGTCTGTAACTACTAAAACCCAAAGAGAGAATAACGAATAATAATATGACCACCAGTATAACCACAAACCAAGTTTAGAAAATATAAAATTTTTGTCATATTTGTCTAAGATAATTTTAGGAAACACACCTTAAGAATATAGCAGAAGCCCCTTCTGATCTCATTTTTCTTCCTTTCTCCCTCTCGGAGGTAACTACTCTCCTGAATTTCGTGTTGATTATGACCATGCATCTCTCTATACCATTAATAAACATGCATCTATTGATAAACATTAGAGATATTGTTTTGAATGTTATCACATTTTATATAAACAGTATTATACTGCCAATATTCTTCTGCTACTGAGCATTTTTTTTTCCTATCCATTTAGACTAAGTAGATATAATTAGTTCATTTTGGATATGCCGTAAATTATTTATCTTCTCCTACTTTTCTCAGGTTTTAAGTATTGCCACCAATGATGCGATGAATATTTGTGTACAGGTCTCTGAGCAGATAGAAAAGAATTAGTTCAGAGTAGCACCTAGAAAGGACAATTGCTGGTTTGAAGGTATGCACACCTTCGATTCTAGTAAATGTTTTCTAGCTGATGAGATTTTTTTTTTTATATTTGATGATCATAAGTATTTCATTGTTGTTTTAATTTGCATTTCCCTTATTAGTGAGATCAAGCATCTTTCAAATTCTTTTGCCATTCAAATTTCTCTTATAAATTGACTGTTGATGTCTTTTGCAAATTTATCAATTTGTTTTTCTTTTCTTATAGGTTTTAGGTATTTCAAAATTATATTAATAAATAATGAATTAAGTATGTTTATAACATATGAATATGCAACATGTTAGAAATTCTAAAAATATATTTTGTCATTAATATTTTATTGGATACATGCTTAACATGTTTTGAATTTTATAAAAATGCTTTCACTGGAAAAAAACATCAATTTTTTCCCTTTAATTTTTAAATGCGATTTATTAACGTCATGTATCCTTGAACTCCTGAAATAAATTCAAGTTTGTTTTGCTACCTTTTTAAAAAACATTATTAGCATTTATTTAGGATTTTGTACTTCTGTTTATAAATAAACTTGATCCCAATTTTTTTCTTTTCTTGTTTGGTCTTTTTTTAGAGCATCAAAGATATATCGGTTTCATAAAATTGGTATTGCAAGTGAGGAGGAAAGAGTTAAAGTGGCTACACCATCGGTCCTTCTCCCAGAGAAAGAAGGTAGGTGCCTGAATCCTGATAAATTTTTATAAACACGCTGATAACTGGATGTTCTGATAAGTAGACGGATAATATTTGCCCGAATGGGGAGTCCTTCTTTTCAGAATGCGCTTAGCATGATGTCCCAGCTTTAAGATCACTTACGGGTAAACCAGCATCTATGGAGGGAGTTGCTAGGCATAGGGAATGTACATAAACTATAGAATTATCTGGGATATAAATGGAAATATTTCATGCCCTAAATGCTCCCTGCTGTGTATGGTAATAACGTTTGTACCATAGACGAGCATCAAATATTACTCTGGGCCAGAGAATGGGTCTGGAGAGGAAGGCTCTAGGGTGTGATGTGGGAGGTCTAAGACCTCTCTCTGCTTCTCCTGTGCTTCATAATTGCTTATGGTTTTGAAGGTATTAGCATTGATTGATGCCAGGTAAGAGCTTTATCTTTTTTCTGACATAGCTTGGATAAGATGAGAATTATCTATCTGTTCCTTTGACATGTAGTGAGGTTTAACTGTAAAATTGGTTTACAATTCTTTTTACAGTTGTGGTTTTTAGCCTTAAATTTCTTTAATGGTTATTGTTGGATTATTGAGGTTTTCAATTTCTTCTTGAGAATTGAAAGATATATAGGATTCTAAAAAGTTATTCTCATTGTTTTAGATTTAATTTGCGTGGTTTTTCAAAGTGTCTCCTTTTGATTTTTAAATCTTATTTTATCTGTGTTGATGTCATTTTTGTTGCTAATAATGTTTATTTCTGCCTTTCTGTTTTCTTCTCTGTTAGTTTTGCAGGAGGCATTTTTTTAATTGTTATTTTTTAAGAATTAGCTTTTAATTATCTTGATGTGCTATCTTTATTTTTCATTTTATTAAATCTGTTTTTGTTTTTAATATTTGTTTCCTTGTACTTTTTCAGTTATATTCTTTCGTTATTTCTCTAGCTTCTTGAAATTAAGGCTCTTATGTTTTAATAGCTATATTGAACACTATAAACTTATCACTATATACCATCTTAGCTGAATCCCACCTGTTTTGCTACGTAGTATCTGTCATTCACTCCCATGTAACTGGCAATTTTCACTATGAGTTTCTCTGTGAGAATGTCTCCTTTTTAAGTGTATATTTAAATGCCTATTTTTGTTTTGATTACAGATATATATCATTTACTTTTCTTTTTATATCACTTATTTTATCATGATGTAGTCTGTATGGTATAAATTACTTGAAATTTTTGAGGCTTTATTTATGGACCGATACATGAAAGTTTGGTAAATATTCCTCATATGTATGAAAAGAGTACATGATCCCCATTTGGATGGTACAGGTTTTTACATCTATTAGATCAAGCATTTAAGTGTGTCGTTGGAGTCTTTTACTCTGTGGGTTCTTGATTTATCATTTTCAGAAAGGTTATGTTGAAATATCCCATTGAGGATGGTGAACACACGATGCAATATACATATGACTTATTATTATTGAATTGTACACCTGACACCTATTTGATTTTAGTAACCAATGTCACCTTAATAATTTTAATACAAAATTTTAATAATAAGAAAAATATCCCATTGGGATTATAGATTGTTACTTTCTCATCGTATCTTTGTAAGTTTTTGTTTTATGTATTTAGATACTATGTTGCTAGCTTATGATTTATGTATCCTTGTGGTGGATTTTTCTTTTATTATTATGTGCTATCTTTTCATTTCTAATTTTTTTCTTAAAGTCAAATCTGTCAAAGATTAATATGACTACAATGGCTTTCTTTTTGTAAGTATTTGTGTGGCATTTTATATCTATTTATTTTCAACCACATTATGAATTTTGTTTTACATATATCTCTTTATAGGTAACTTATAGCTCCCCCAGTACCATGTACATACTTTTATCCAATTGTATACTTTTCCTCTTAATAGTTTTAGTCTGAAATATTTGGAGTCAGATGCGCTACCATTGCCTAGTCTGAAATATTTGGACTTTTTAATGTTGCCTTATTGTGTATGCGTATGTGCATGTGTGTGTTTAACATCCTTTTAATTTGCTTTGTTTTCTATCCTTTTCTGATTGCGTTGGATTTCTATTTTTTCTACTTTTCTTTTTTACTTCCCTTGATCGATTTGGAATCTAGTATTTTGCTGTTATTTCTGTGGTTATCCTTTGTTTCTTCTCCTATTCGCCAGCTTTTTTATTTGTATTTTTTAAAACTTTTCAGTCACAGTTGACATTCAATATTGTGTTAATTTTTATCATGCATATTTAATTCCAAATTTTCTTGTCAAAATCTAAATTTACCTTTTCTCATTCTGTAAACGGCAGAAAACTTACCATGATTTAAGCACATATCGAACAAGTTTACATCTAGTTATGACTTAGAGCAAAACTAGGCTGCAGATTTTGCTTCCTTTGTAGCTGTGTTGACCTGGATGACCTTGACACTTCCTAAGATATTATGTAGAAGCAAGGAAGATTTTTTTTATGTAAGTAATAAAAACCTAGTTCAATCAATGAGGACATTTATTACCACATTAAAAAAAAATCTATAAGCAGGGTATTCCCAAGGTTTGTTTAATAGGTGGGTCATCATCAAGAAACTTTATGTATCTATTTGAAGACTTTAAACATACTTAAAGGACTTTGTTACCCTGTTCTGTAAAATTAATTTCCATCTGCAAATGAAATTTCTTCCTGCCATGCATCTTTTTAAAGGAAGGTAAAGATTTGCTTCAGCAAAACAAAAGAGTAAACCAAAATAGAGGAAGACATGGGCTCTGAAAACTGTAGATCTCAGCAGGAGATCAGCAAGAAGTCCCAAAATGTCAGGCTGCAGCAAGCCTAGGAAAGAGCCAGCCCAGCCTGGGGCAGGAGAATGGATAACTCCAGCGAGGTTCTCCAGAAAGAAGACAGACATTGGGGAAGGGGTATGTTTTTTGTGGGAGTACCCAATAGATTATTAAAAAAAAAATATGAAAAATAATTAGACTAAAAGTTTTTTTTAAGGTTATTATAAACACTGAGAAAAAAATTTAAAATGTAATTATGGATTTATACTTAGTGTTACAGGAAAATATGTTACATATATATTTATTTACATAAATCAATAGCAAATAATGATGAATTTAGAATTATGATATAATTATAATGGAAAGCCGGGTGAGGGATACTGTGTTAGTGTTAAAAGGAGAAATCTTTATCACGATGGCAGACTAATAATGCCTAACATTTTAAAAATTAAGATTCAAAAATAAAGCATAATGTTTGGAAAAAGTGATTAAGAACAAAAAATAGCCTAGGGTATTAAAAAAAAAAACAACAAAACAAAAAAATACAACTGGGAACTAGGCCTAGAAATGAGGGGGGACGGACAGAAGTCATTTGAAGAATTCTGATACTCTTTGGTTGTTTTCTACTTTTGTAGATGAGACTAAATTATGTAAACAAAATTTACGGAAATTTGTTTATATAAATTGAAAAAGAATGGTAGTGTATCTTGCAGATACTCAGTGCTACCAAGAGACACTGCCTGATTGAATTTTGAATGGCATTTTAAATTAGGAGCAAATGTAATCCATAAGCAAGAGCAGAGAATGATCCAATGATTTAAGAGTAATTAATTTTGCTTTCTATGAAATATTAACTCTTTGAAGACAGTTGTTTTCCATTTTATGAACAAACTAGACCTGTTTGGGTACAAGTCAGAAAGCAACCTATTTTTCCCTGGTCTTTCACCTGCCCCTATGATATCTGAAGTAGATGCCTCATAAAAACCAGTCTCCTCTGAGTAAATCTCTCCCCTTGTCTTTCTTCCCCAGCCTTTCTCCCTCTCTCTCTCCTTCCGACCTTCTCTTCTTTCTTCTCTTCTCAACGTCTTCATGTTCTTGTTTCTTCTTCTCATTCTTCTACGTCTTCTTTTTGCCTTCACACCTCTGTATTCCTCATTTACATAAGCCTCCCGAATAAGCTTACGAAAAATAGTTTCATTAATCAGCTGGACTCAATAGAAACAAAGCTCTAGAATAAATTAATTTTTAAATTTAAATTTTTTTGTCATAAATTAATTCTTAAATGATATTTCCAGAATGATATCTTTGATAATCTCATAGCTTTTTCAGTCACTTCGATGTATTCAGGTAGTCTTATGTCTAGATTTTTTAAAGTTTAGTAAGCCATCATAAGAAAATTTTTTTAATTCCTCATTTATCTTAATGCTTTTTCCCTCCCTCTCAGCTCCCAGGCTGGTATAAGATTAGAGGCCTGCAATAGGGAAGGAACATTTCAGCCATTTCTCCAGAATTTTTCTTCTCCTGTCTTCCACTCTACCTGTCCTGGCTCTTTCAGAATTGGCTGAAAGGGAGGACAGATGGGAGAGATAAAGAATGCTCATGTCTCAGACGGCTGGTGTTGTCTTCAGCTTTTCCTTGGTCCTCAAATGCCATTGGTCACAGTCAACATCACAAGGCTGGCTCGTTCTTTCACAGCAAGCTTTTCTTTTTCTTTTGAGAGAAATGTATTTCCTCTGCTGGCTTTGAGACTAGTTGTTACGTTGTAAGCTGCCAATGGAGAGGGTTATGTGACAAAGAGCTGAGAACAGTCTCCAGCTAATACCCAGTGAGAAACTGAGACCCTCAGTATGACACTCACAAATATGCTGCCCATGACCATGTGAGATCGGAAGTGGGGTCCTTCCCCAGTCGAGCCCAAGATGAGACCCCAGTCCCAACCACACCTCAACTGCAACCTTGCAGAGGACCCAGCTAAGCCACGCCTGGATGCCAAACGCACAGAAACTGATAACAATGTGTGTTTTTGCAAAAGTTTGTGATTCTGGTTTTGCACAGCAGTAGATAACTAAAAGCTGATACAGGTTTCTTCAGAGATCCTCCCACTGGGGACTGCTGAAATTTCCTGTCACACTCTGACGAATGTCTTATTACTTACTCTGCTGTGGTGTACCCTTCCCTGCCTCTTTGTTGGGATCACTTACCTTCTTGGCAGACCTCTTGGTCTTTCAAGATAAATCGAGCCTAGCTAACTTCTGTGGGGTCTACTTTTTTTCACAGGTAAATTCATCGCAGGAAAGGCATTGTGCTTTCACAGCAGCCTCTCTAATTACTGAATCAGCAGGAAAACTCCAGCAAGCTTCTAATCTTTAGACATTCTCTAAGTGTCAGGCCCTAGTCTCTGTGTTGCATAAACTCAAGGGGACACACCAAATTCTAAGATATCTGTGTTTCTACTCTTCTGAGCCCCTTAATAAACAGAGACCTGTGCCTTTGTGCAGATTGGCAAGCATCCAACAGGACATGTTTCCGTTCTGGAAACATCACCACAGTCATCGAGTGGTTTTCTGGAAGTCTTCATTACTTGGCTTGAGATAAGGTAGTGGAGCTAAGGTCACCTGTCTGTTTTTATTTTGAGTAACCCCTTAGCACGTTCTCTATTGATCATCCCCTTTCTTTAGAATACGTGAACATCTCTTCGTATTTTCAGCTCTGAGGTTTCAGCCATTATTCTGTGATGACAAGATGAAGGCTTCTCACTTAACATCTTGTTAGTACCTCCATCTTTTTATTTTATAAATGTTTCTCTTTCCCTTGCATCACAGTTATATGTATGTGTGTGGGGGACAGAAGTGTCGTTTAAAAAAAGGGAAACAATGTAAATAACTAAACTGTCGTTTCTAAGGGAATAGCCTTTCCTTTTCACTTTGTTTCCCAGAAACTATTAATTTCACTTTCAGAACACAGAGAAAAGAAAAATAGCCTGTCCATATTGCTGAGCATAGAGTCTTGAGAGAGAGTCCGACTAAAGGATTAGAAAATTCCAAAATAGGCACTGGGATCTGGAGATCAGAAGAGGTCAGAGGAATCGCTGAGAGTGAAAAAGAAAGAGGAGAACTGACTAATATCCCAGTCCCTGACTTCCACGGCCACGGCAGGCTGGTTCGATTACACGCGCACATAGGTCCGTCCTTACGTGACAAGTTCATTGCATGCTTTCTTAGAGTATTGCTGCAGTCCTTCTCAACTAGGCCCTCTAATTCTATTAATTTTTTTGAGTAGAAAATGTCCCATAGTTGCTTTTTTATAGTAGCATTCTCATGACCCAGGTGGACACAAATGGTCATCTGGAAAGCCCAAGAATTGTTTCTAGACAGGAATATAAAAAGTGGCTTGGTGATAGGAATATTTACATAAGTGATGCTTAACGCCAACCATCCTTGAGTTCGGGTGAGTCCATTGTCATTGACTTGGTGACTTAAAATGGTTCATTTTTGGTCTAGGGCTTCAATGAGGGACCAGAGCTGTTGCTGATTGGGTGACCCAGCCATTAGAATATTCCAAGTGTCCCACACATCCATATCCAGGGGTTTGCTAAGTACTATCTGGCAGCCAGCAACTCCTCAGAAAGGCAGAGTAGAAAGTGTTCTAGAAACCGACACAGCTGGTCCTTCTGCATAAGTGGAACAGAGTCTTAGGTCTTTCTCTTCAGTTATTTGCACGAGTGTTACATACACAGTTCCATCTTCCAAACCTGGGGTGTCTGGGAGCATTACATCCCACTGTGAATCTTGGCCTACGAGTTTCAATAGCACTGGCTCTCCGCTCTTGCATCATGGGAAATGCACGTGGGAATCGTCTAAGTTCCACCTACCAGCTTTGAATCTTATCATAAGGGGTTTCTTACTAAAGGTGCCAGAAGATCTCTTTATAAACTTTGATTTTATTTTATCTTTAAGCTTAGAATGTATAAGTCAAATTCAGTATTATGGTAACTTTCTAGTGTATTCTCTATTTCTTCTCTACTTCTCTACGCTACTGAAATTGTACTTTGCTTTTGGTTATCATGACAGAGAGATCAGAAGTTGAAGAAAAGCAAAGTTATTTTTCCCTTGGTGGATACAATCCTGGAGAAGTTCCTTCCGGCTTCTCTTCATTTCTGTGTTTCTTTCTCCCTGAGGTTTTCATTGTGTGCAGTTGATTAATGTAGTTGACTGCCAATCAATATTAGCAGCCAGGGTGGTAGTGATATTATTGGATTATAAATGATCTTTAAAGATACATTCCAAGAAGCCATCACTTTTGGGGCCGTATTTGTTATCACAATGTTGACAACCTTGATATCAGGATTTTAATATCCGGTAGGATAATGAAATTTCTCCCAACAGAGAATCTTGCTGCCTTTGTGCCATAATAACTGGATATTGCTTGAGGTTGGTGAATGGTCATGTTTTCTTGGCCTCTTTTTATCTAAAGATTTTAAAGAGGGTTTCTTTTTCAAGTCATTGGAGTTCATTGACATGAGGGTAAGGTAACAAAGGAGAGGTACTTATTTGAGAAGAAAAAATTGTGTTCTCTTAGCATCCCGGTTGGTCCTGTGTTCCGGAAAGATAGGCTTGCAGGTTATGTCTGGGCTGTCCATCTCTCATCCGCAGTTGACAGGAACAATGACAAGAATCTAGGGGAAGAAAGTGCCTTTGTAGAGGTGAACACTTGAGAAAGGCTCAGAGGAAAGCTTGTTGATAAGCTTCTTCCACCGGAACATAAAGTCAGGGTATCACAGGATCTCAGATATGTATGAATTACCACAATCGCTGGGGCCCAGGATGGGAAATGACCCGCGCTCCATTTATTTTGCTCTAATTCTCCTATGATTTAGTGTGTTTAAAAAATTTTTTCGTTTCATTTTATTTGTTAATTAAAATAAAAATAAAAAGCCAACTTTTATAACCCCTATTGGTATTGGTGGCAAGGATGGTCAACTTTTATATTCAGATTATTATTATTATGAGGTACCTAGGCACATATTCTCTGTTGTTATTGGTTATAAATTATTACTGGTATTAGGTATGAGCGTTGGCTGAGTATCGGCTGTGCTCAGAGTAGCAAATCAGGCCCTCCGAATTTCTAGCTCACATTTGCTGGCACTAAATTATATTCCGTTTTATGCTAACACCTTTCATGTGCATGAATCTGGTTTTCTGAACCATTGTGCAACTTCTGTGAGTCAGAGATCAGGTTATTACTTCTCTTGATTTTTCCAGAGCGTAGCATAGCGCTGCCTACAATTGATTCACTTATTGATTGAATTGATTGAAAATAAAAATGGAAGAAAATCTCCATTTTAGAGAAACATACTCTCTGGGTAACAAGGATTTTTTTTTTTTTTAACCTATTAGTCTTAAATTGTTTTTCCTTTCTTCCATGTGGTCTCTTTCACTGTAAATTATCTGAACTATAAAGATCCCATAGAGATTGACCTGTAGGAAAACTCAAAGAAGTTACTCCAATTATGGAAGAAGTGGAAGTTATTCTAACCCCAACATACTGTGAATCATCAAGATCCTTAAATAAATTAATGAGATGCAATGAACACTTTGATGAAGTCTTATTGATAAAGATAGTATCTAACACTTACTGTATTGTATGAATAATATCTTTACTTTCTTACTGAAGCCCGAGGAGACAATTGAGGATCTGAAAGGGTAAATAATTTGCCTAAATTCCCACAGATAGTAAGAGGTGGAGCTGGGATGCAAAGTTGCAAGCACCCAGCTCCAAAACCTGTACCCTGCCTACCCCAGGTACTGCTTGGAAACCTCTGGAATCAGTAAGGCCTCAAAAATGTCACCAGGAGGAAGGCCTCTGAGCGTAGCTGGTTCTTTCCAGCCTCAGGTCAAAGGCACAGCTGAAGTGAGATCTGGCCTTCACTTCTGTTCACCTCCTGCTGGTATAGAAAGCATCCCATTTTAGAGTGGAAAGGAACTGCTAGGGTTAATTTGAATGGCAACCTGTTAACTCAATCTAGAACAGTAGACCTGAGGTATAAAATCAAAAATGCCCAATTAAGACTACGAGATATACAGGAAAAGAAAAAAAAAAAACCATAACCAAGAGGCCAGACGCTGCTCCATGCCCATGTTTTTATAGATGGCAGCAGAATAAGGATGTTATACTTGGTAGAAATTCTTTTGGAAATGAATTTAGAAACTGAGTCAGCTTGTTGCTCTAGAAAGGAGAGTTAAAATTCACGAGTACAATAGAAACTTAGCATTCTCAGAGAGAGCACAATTAAATACAGCAGACGTCCTCTAAACAGAGACGTGAAATAGCCTGCATTTCCCCGGTCTGTACTTCTAAAAATCCTGTTGAGGCCTAAGAGATTTGGGAGTGGTCAGACTGAAAAGATTCATTCGCGAGGGAGCAACTGGGGTAAAAAGTACCCATGAACTGAAAAGCATGGGATTTAAAGGAAATAAAAAGGGCTTTTTATGAAAAGATGAAGCTTGGGGAATATGAAAAAGAAGCTGCAAATGAGAAGCATTATCAAAGGAATGATGACCAGAGAGAGACAGACATCAGAAAAAAATAATCCACTTCTATATTAGCAGAGATTTTAATGGATGAGAACAATGCAGAACATATGAAAGGAAAATCCTGCTACACTAATACAATGGCATTCTACCAATGGCAAAGGCCAAGGTCATAGATGGGAGTGTGTTTTATGAAATCGTTGGGATAATGAGCTGCTGAGACAGGAAGAAGCAGTTGTCTGTGAGGCAGTGAAAGCTCATGAACCTGTTTGCCAATGACAAGTGGTTGATATCATTTTCCTGGGGTATAAATAGTCTAAGTTAATTGCTAGAACTTTTAAAATGTAGTCACCTTGGAACACTTGGCCCGTGTACCAACACTCTCTTTCTTCGGTGTAAAAGGGGCATAGTCATCTACATTACTGAAAAAATTAAAAAAAAATTGAGAATGTTCTAGGTCTCATGTATATTACTATGCCGCTTAATTTCTTTCAAGCTATAATGGATATTTTATTGCTGATGGAAAACTGGACTGGGTATCAATTTGGGCTTCCACAGCAAAAATATGTTTGACTATCTATGTTTGTCAAGTTATTTAGTGCATATTCTGACCCCTGTGATTAAGTGTATAGACGAGCGTTTTGCATGCTTAATGAGACTGAATGAATCAGTATTGCTTACTTACTGCATTTGAATTTTTGAATTGATTTAATGTAAAATGAATTTCGACCTGTTCAAGCTTCTGATCATATGACTGTCTTCCACGGCTTGTCACGTGGGGTGAATTGTCAGTTTATCTCATTCACTGATTTCTTGTTTCCATCTGTTCTGCATGTAACGTATGGTTCTCTGAGAATTGTAAGTCGCTTGATTCTTCTTGGCAGTTAGGAACCATTCCAATATAATAGAATGGAAGAGAGAGAATAGAACAGAGAATAGAACAGAAGGTTGGTATCCATAGTCTAATGTTCTCTCTGGCAAGGCAAATAACTTCCTGTAACCTTCCTCGACTGTGGAACCACGTGGTGAAGTTCAAGTGAACTCGTAGATTTTCTTTACTGAAATGATCTTTGTAAAACCTAACGTGGCATTTCATCCTGCTTGTTGAATGTTTTCTCTATCTGAAATACTTAAAGCTTTATAACCAGATACCAGGGACCAGGTCTGTATCTGAGAATCTATAAATTCAGCATGTTGAATTTTGAGATTAGAAATCAAAACCCATGCCACTATTATATTTTACTTTATCACATCTTTGTCGAATGTGACATCCTGTCCTGAATTTATATGCCTACCTGATTGTGAACCACAAGCATACTAATCTTGACCATTTTATATAGTTTCTCATTTTAAAATATGCTATAGCCTTCAGTGGAAAATGTGCTATTTTTATAACTACTGATTTCAAAGTGTTCCCGCAGCAACTGGTATTATTTTATTTGTTCTTGTCTATTTTGTAATACGTGGTTCGTATTTTTGGAACATAAAAGAAAGAAAAATAAAATGGACCATAACCTGGACTACTTTTCAACTAAAGCAATTGCTTTTTACCATTTTGAAACGCTCAGTCCCAAACCCTAAAAAGTGCTATTTTAAAGAAAAGACATTATATAAATGTGCAGAAAAGAGGCCAAATTATTTAAAAAAAATTTTTTTAAACATGCATAATAGCTTAAAAACTTAGAGTTTAATGGCAGAAACCAGCAACTTGGGGGTTTGTGATCACCGTAGAAAAATAGATGTCCAAAGAAGTGGACAAAAATCATCCAGAGCCTCTAGTCTCTACATGCGGGAATTGCTGCTTCCACAGCTCATGCAGTGACTATGTAGCTACTTCTTAAATTGAAGCAAATGTCCTCCAGAAGCTGAACATTTCATTCCTGGGAAGGAATTGTTCAGTTATTGTCTAAGCCAAAATTTGTCCTTTGCAATTTACGTTTTCTGCCTTTAGCTCTGCTATTCTCTATAGCATAAGTCTTTATTTTTCCCCTCAGGCCTTCAAACAAGTTTACTTTTTCCTTAGTAAATATCCTGAGTCACTCAAGGCAATGGCTTTCAAGCTTGTTTTTAGACTCAGAGTAAAAAAAATATTTTATGTCACAACACACACACACACAGCCTAAATAAATGTGTCAGAAAATAATATTCGCCCTGAATACAGGCATTTTTGTGTGTGTGATATTTTCAATTACTTCTTTTTTTACTAGAAAATTTGCTGATCAGAACCTATTAGATTACTCAGGACCCATCAATGACTCACAGTGCTCAGGAGGTCACTGCTCTCGTTATTCTTATTTTATTCCCACAGTGGGACACAGCTGTAGCAGAAATCTGGAAATGTAGCCTAAGACTTTCTGATCTTAAAGGTGGAATCTGGGACCCATTTCCAGTGTGCGTCTGACCTTGCAGAAGGGAGACCAATTGATTTATATTTTACCGATATCTTATAGACCTTGTGAGTATGGGTCCATGTAAAAGTATATGACTACCCAAGGCAGTGTTGGGCCAAGCAGATGCTGCCCCCAAACAAAATGAGAGCTCAAAGTAACAGCTCATGCTTTTGAACTTGAGCTCTGGGGTGGTCACTATAGTCCTAGAAACCCGCAGTTTAGGAACTGATATAACCTTTCTTCTCATGAGCATCATTCTCACATTTCTAACTCCAAGGGTGTAAGCACTACCCTTGGGTTAGGATCCAGGCCAAGAGTCAGAGCTACCACAAGGTCAAGTTCAACAACCAGTCCTCAATATGGAGCCAATGGTAGTAGTTGTCAAGTTAGAAGTCTACAGATCAGGAAATGGCTGATATACCTGGTGGAATCATTATACTAAAAGTAGATGGAACTGCCTGATGATCTTCTCAGCACTTAACTACTGCCTCCAATTAGTGAAAATGAAATGA
>NW_011888877.1:3062023-3064576 GCF_000151845.1 Pteropus vampyrus | reverse complement strand
AAAAAAAATATTTTATGTCACAACACACACACACACAGCCTAAATAAATGTGTCAGAAAATAATATTCGCCCTGAATACAGGCATTTTTGTGTGTGTGATATTTTCAATTACTTCTTTTTTTACTAGAAAATTTGCTGATCAGAACCTATTAGATTACTCAGGACCCATCAATGACTCACAGTGCTCAGGAGGTCACTGCTCTCGTTATTCTTATTTTATTCCCACAGTGGGACACAGCTGTAGCAGAAATCTGGAAATGTAGCCTAAGACTTTCTGATCTTAAAGGTGGAATCTGGGACCCATTTCCAGTGTGCGTCTGACCTTGCAGAAGGGAGACCAATTGATTTATATTTTACCGATATCTTATAGACCTTGTGAGTATGGGTCCATGTAAAAGTATATGACTACCCAAGGCAGTGTTGGGCCAAGCAGATGCTGCCCCCAAACAAAATGAGAGCTCAAAGTAACAGCTCATGCTTTTGAACTTGAGCTCTGGGGTGGTCACTATAGTCCTAGAAACCCGCAGTTTAGGAACTGATATAACCTTTCTTCTCATGAGCATCATTCTCACATTTCTAACTCCAAGGGTGTAAGCACTACCCTTGGGTTAGGATCCAGGCCAAGAGTCAGAGCTACCACAAGGTCAAGTTCAACAACCAGTCCTCAATATGGAGCCAATGGTAGTAGTTGTCAAGTTAGAAGTCTACAGATCAGGAAATGGCTGATATACCTGGTGGAATCATTATACTAAAAGTAGATGGAACTGCCTGATGATCTTCTCAGCACTTAACTACTGCCTCCAATTAGTGAAAATGAAATGAGGGCCACACAAATTAGTGTAAATTGTAAATGCTGAGTAAGCGAAAAGTAAGTGAAAGGGGTAAAGAAGGTGATTACTGTTTTTTTGTTTTTTTGGTTTTTTTTTTTTCAGAAATAGAATTGCTTTCATTAGAAATAGCTTTGGGGATAACAAATATTATTCAAAGAAAAAACAAATATTCTTTTACACATAGAGTAATTACGTTTAAAAGTCATAGTTGAAAATAAAACCTAAATCACTTATGGAGATTCTTACATAACACTTGAACTATGCAATATTTCAGTATACTGTATGTGAAGAACTATTAACATAATAATAGAACGATATAAAAAATGTTAAATTAGCTTTTAACCTGTTATAAAGCACAGAAATATTTCTGATTTTTTAATGTGTTAAGCTAAAAAAAAGGCTCGAAAGAGACCATAATATGTGAGAGCTAGAGGAATTTTATACAATATTTAGTTCAGCCCTTTTGGCAATTGAGTGAGCACAAATCAGTTTCAGAAAGAGATGGGAGGAGACAAAGACATACGGCCATGGGCCACACAAGAACAGAAACAGCATCTTTTAGGGGGCCATCTAGGTTTGTCCAAATTCTTTTAAACATAATCTTTTTTTTATTATTAAGAGTTATATTGATATGATTTTTACTTACTATTATTAATCTTAGTATTAATGGTTGCATTCAAACTAAGGCTGGAGGTTGATAGACCTTCATTTTATCCTTTCATCTTCTGCTAAAGTATCACTCAACATTATGGTAAAGACATGGGTGAAAAGTTTTCCCTTTATTAACCTTATAACATAAGTAAATATGAAAGACCACAAGCAATAACCTGTCTCTCCTTTATGAGCCTTTCTAGACCCAAGATAACTAAAAATTCCCTTTTAAAAACAGTTTTCAGGGCATCCAATGATAAAACCAAGCACTCTTAGACTCTTACAGCAAAAGGTAACTAATTCTTTTCTGTTTCAGATAATGGTAAAAGAAGTATCTGTTGCTGTTTACCCATTGACACTTGGTGTATCAGCTAGTTTTACTATAGCCTTCTTATAACTTTCAAGATGCATTAAACCATCAGGCTGCTGGTCAGTGAAGTCAGTGGAATGTGGGAATATACATATATGAAATTTGTGTGGGAACTAGAGGCTAAGCAATTCTGCCTTCCTGCCACAGAAAATTTAGAGAGCGGTCTGAATTCTCTTACTACATACAGTAACTGTCATTCATTTCGTAGTATAAATCTACAACTATTTATTTTTTATTACTTGGTAATAAGAAAAATTGCAACAAGACATCTAGAGCAATGACTTTTAAAAAAGAAAGGACTGTTTATGGAAAATTTAAATATTAAATTTTAGTATTCTTAGGAAGTTGATGATGAAGGGTAACTTACATTTCTTATCTATCAAGCAGTTGATGGTGGTATCCGAGACCATATGAAGACCAGAACGCACAACTCTGCTAAAGAAGCATCATTATATATTTAAAAATAAGTAGTCTTTTTGAAAATATGCCCATAGATGACAAGTTGTCACAAACACTGAAGATCTGTCTTTGAGAAGCACAACTGTTCATTTAGATCAAGTAGCTATTAAATTATTTTGCACATGCTTTTGAAGTAAAGATCACCATCTAAAGTATGGCCCAGTCCTTAGGATGAAGGATTAGTAGAAAATGACTAATAAAATGGCAGCAGTAAATTCTTCCCTATAAAAAAATTACTTTTTT
>NW_011888877.1:3052660-3061973 GCF_000151845.1 Pteropus vampyrus | reverse complement strand
TATTACTTGGTAATAAGAAAAATTGCAACAAGACATCTAGAGCAATGACTTTTAAAAAAGAAAGGACTGTTTATGGAAAATTTAAATATTAAATTTTAGTATTTTTAGGAAGTTGATGATGAAGGGTAACTTACATTTCTTATCTATCAAGCAGTTGATGGTGGTATCCGAGACCATATGAAGACCAGAACGCACAACTCTGCTAAAGAAGCATCATTATATATTTAAAAATAAGTAGTCTTTTTGAAAATATGCCCATAGATGACAAGTTGTCACAAACACTGAAGATCTGTCTTTGAGAAGCACAACTGTTCATTTAGATCAAGTAGCTATTAAATTATTTTGCACATGCTTTTGAAGTAAAGATCACCATCTAAAGTATGGCCCAGTCCTTAGGATGAAGGATTAGTAGAAAATGACTAATAAAATGGCAGCAGTAAATTCTTCCCTATAAAAAAATTACTTTTTTAAAAAAAATTAAGTTTATTGGGGTAACATTGGTTAATACAATTATATAATTTTCAGGTGTACTTTATCATTTGACATTAGTATATTCTATTGTGTGTTTATCATCCAAAGTCCTAAAAAAATTACTTTAAATATAAATGGATTAAATTCCCCAATCAAAAGACATTGAGTAGTTAAGTGGATTAGAACAAATATAACTCATTTATATGCTGCTTACAAGAAACTCACTTTAAATTTAAAGACATACATAGGCTAAAAATGAAAGGATTAAAAAAAGATATTTCATGCAAATGGTAACCAAATGAGAGCAGGGATGACTGTAATTATATCAAAAACAAAAAACAAAAAAACCCCAAACTTTTCAAAAACTGTCAAAAAAAAATCACGTAATGATAAAAGGGACAATCTACCAGGAAAATGTAACATTTATAATATTTGTATTCAATATCAGAGTACCTATAAATGTAAAGCATTGACAGAACTAAAGGACAAAGTAGAAAACAGCAATGCAATCATAGGAGATTTCAATACTCCACTTTCAACAATGAAGAGAACATTCAGACAGAAGATCAAAAAGAAAACACAAGACTTGAAAAAACACTATATACCAAATAGACCTAATAGACTCATACGGAAAATTCCACCCAACGAAAGTAAGCTACACATTTTTCCCAAGAGTACATAGATCTTTCTTGAGGATAGATCACATGTTAGATTACAAAACAAGTCTTAACAAATTTAAGAAGATGGAAATTATACCAAGTATCTTTTCTGACCACACTGTCATAAAACTAGAATTCAGTAGCAGAAAGAAAACTGGAAACTTTACAGAATTGTGGAAATTAAACAACACACTCTTGAGCCATCACTGGGTCAAAGAAGAAGTGAAAAAGTAAATTAGAAAATACCATGAGACAGACAGAAACAAAGATACAACAGACCGAAACTATGTTGTGGCAAAGCAGTTCTGAGAGGAAAGTTCGTAGCAATAAACATATGCATTAAAAAGAAGAAAGGTCTCAAAAGGTCTGAGTTTATACCTTAAGGAAGGGTAGGAAAGAAAGAAAAAAGCAAGCCCAAAGTTAGCTGAAGGATGAAATAACAAAGATTAGAGCAGCAATAAATGAAATAGAAAATAGTAAAACAATGAAAAGAAATCAATAAAACAGAAGTTGTTTTCTGAAATGATTAAAAAAAAAAATCCCTTAGCTAGACTAAGAAAAAAGGAGAAAAGACTCAAATAAATAAAATAAGAAACAAAAGAGGAGACGTTACAACTAATGCCACAGGAACAGAAAGGGTCATAACAGACTACGCTGAACAATTACATGGCAAGAAATCAAACGACCTAGAAGAAATAGATACCATATGGTGCAACAAATAAAATCGCCATATAACTCCATGTCTGGATAGAGATCTAAAAGAATTAAAATCAGAATCTCAATATTCACAATAGCTAAGACATGGAAACAATCGAAATGTCTACTGCCAGATGAATGGATACTAAAATGTGGAATATGTATATAACGAAATACTATTCAGTCATAGAAAAAAAGAAATATTGAAATCAGCAATATTTCCAGCTTTCCCCATATATCTTTCCTTAAACCATTGAAAAATCAAATATGCCTGTATCTATCACTAGCACTTTAGTATGAATTAAAAGGGAATGTAAAACTTCTCAAAGGAGAGGAAGATTTCTAAGAGAATGGAAGTTAAAGGCAAGGGTGGTTTATGTAGAGACAGGAAGGATTCGTGACTATTCCCGTGGCTGAATCTGCTTTCGACTCCTGGGGCGTTCACCCACATTAACTCTATCTTTGAGCAGAAACCTCCCAAGCGGAAGACATTTTCTCTCTTACTATTTACTTTAGTTACGATAAATATCTTTTAAGTTTGTCCAAGGACTAAAATATCAAAAATCGATCACAGATTTTAGTGAAGCCTTTACTGACACTGAATCAGGTTGAAGGTCATGACCAGAAGAACTAGAAAAATCCAAATGCTACACCAAACTAATAACTCTAACTGAATATAGTTAAAGTTCGTAATTTGGTACATTTGGGGTTATGTCTATAACCATGAAACCGTGACCACAATGAAGATATTAAACATATCCCAAATCCCCAAAAGTTTTCACATGCCCCCTCATAATTCCTCCCTTTCCTCATTCCCACTCTCAGGTAACCGTTGAGGTGATTTCTGTCCCTATAGATTAGTTTCCTGTCCCTATAGATTAATTTTTCAGGAGCTTACTCAGCATAATTATTTTGAGATTCAGCCATGCTGTTGTGTGTATCACCAGGTCATCCCTTTTTATCATGGGGTAGTGGTCCGCATACGGGTGTGTCACAACTTGTTTTTTCATTCCCTTGCTGGTGGCAAGGGAATTTGGGTCGTTTCCAGTTTTTTTTTGTTTTTGTTTTTTAAAGAAAACATTTACGCAATTTAATGAGACTTGACAGACATATGCAGCCGTGGAACTGTCACGATCAACATACATAACATTTTCGTCACTCTCAAAAGTTTCCTCATGACCCTGGAGTTCACTGTTCCTTCACTCCTGTCCCCAGGCAGCCACTAATCTGTTTTCTGTCACTACAGATTAGTTTGCATTTTCAAAAATGTTTTGTAAATAAAACCATGCAGTATGTACGCTTTTGTGCTTATCTTCTTTTACTCAGTGTAATAATTTTAAAATTCACCCACGCTGTTGTGTTCACCAGTATTTCATTTCGTTTTATTGTAGGAACAGTGTTTCATTAGATGGAATACCCAATTATTTATTCATTTAATGGACATTTGGGTTGTTTCCAGTTTGGGGCTGTCGTGAATAGCTGCTAAGGAAAGTCTCTTACAACTCTTTATGAGGATTTATGAGTTTTGTTTTATGAATTATATATAATACTAACCCCACCCAGAAGCTAGTTGGTTAATCCTGAGTGTGGTATCATCTAAACAGTGTTTGCGATCTTATCTATGCCGTGAATTTGTAGCTAGTTATATTTTCCCCTTTGCTTTTGTGTCTAAGCTGCTTGGAGGTAAATTTAAAGGCCAGTTCTAGCAATCATTCAAATTGTTATTGTATGTATATTTTGTGTGCTATTATCCCTGATTATCTTGCCCTCTATTATTATTTGTACCCTCACCCTTAATTTTATGATCCGTTAGTCTTTGTCTATTTTTATAAGGTACCTCAAATGCGTTTTTCAAAGGTGGTTGAATACTGATCAAAGAAGTCTCAAATTTGGCATGATTTGAAAGACACCAGAAAATGTCCCTCTGCCCTCAAATTATCTTTTATTTCTACTTGTCAGGAATACTTGAGATTCTTCCATTAGGGATTCATTCCATTGGATTAAAAAGTATTCCCTATTAAAATGAAATCCTCAGGGAGAGGAAAGACACCTTAATCATGTCATAGAAGTATGAATTCGTTTATCTGAATTTTTCTAAGTGCACAGCTGGTGGCGGGGTCAGCGGGTGGTTGGAAGTAGAACAACAAGCTATACAATACGATGAAAAGTGAAAAGATGCTGGAAAAGAAGCACCTTGGGAAGAAAAACAGGAAAGGAAGCCACCATTTTTTTTTATTTTGCTCATCTCCTTGTTGAGAAGCAAGAATTTCAGTTTTATAAATTTATTTATTTCTTGCTTTTTAGAGGGGATTATTCACAAGGTAAGAATTAAGTTCAATAATAACGGCAACTGATATTTCTTTACTAAACTACCTGTGAAGCTTTGGTTCCTGAAGCATAGCAAGAGAATAAAAAGGAATGTAAAGGGTCGCAATTTAAAGTCACCCAATTCATAGTGAAAGTTTACTTTTATTTCAGTGTCTGCGGCTGACATGGTATTAGCTGAAGCAAGGACAGGCAATATATAGACTGCAATGGAGAGAAAATCCTATTATGTACTAAGAAAAAGAAGGCTCCAGACACAATGGGCAATCATGAATACACACCACCAAATCAATAAATTCAGACGAGTCATTGTAATGCCTGAAAACAATTTTAAAAAGAAAGAGGGGAAGAAGGGGGGTGGGGTGGGGAGGGGGGGGAGAGAGAGAGAGAGAGAGAGACTCCCTACCCTCAAACAAATCAACTAAACAAAACCATTCTAATGTGAATGAAAAAAACTAGACATCAGAAAAAGTCCTGAGTGCTGGGAAGAGTGATTCAGACAGCAGAAAAAACAGATAAGGAAGCAGCTGAATTGTAGATTTAGAACACTTGGCAGTTGCGCAGTCCTTGCTGATGAAAATCTTGTTGATGGAAACGAAATTCCTTACAATATGAAGTTCTTGCAAATATGTTACCCCTTATAGATGCAAATCTAGTATCCCTCCATGGCTTGGTAAATTTAAGTGACTACATAGATTTATATTTGAGTAAAAGTTCATTTTTGTAGCTACCGGGAGAAAAGTTAATCAGGCGATTCTCCATGATAGACAACAGGACAGAAAGGGAAAGATGAATTGTAGCTGACTCTGAGGCAGTGGCTTATTGATAAGTTTTCTGCATGAAGCGAAGTTTCCTTTATCACAGTCCTGAATCCTGATCTCAAGGAGAAGGTGGCATTTCCTTTTAGAGCCAAGCTATAAACATTCCAGGTACAGAAATTCAACTACATACCATACGGGGCATGAACAGATGTGCATTACAGCATTTTCTAAGGAAGGGGACTGGCGGGGTAGCGTGAGAGCCGGAAAGGATTACAGTGAACTGCTTCGTGAATCTTTATTAAGGCGGTAAATAAGGATGGCTAGCTGGGTCTCTATCTCAATGCAGCAATAACCTGGGAGAAGGAAAATGAGGTTGGAAACGATGAAGTTCTATTGCCCACACGCATCAGAGAATCACCTCACTCACGAACGGCGCAGCCGTACGAAATCATCGCTATGCCCCCTCCAAATCACGATTATATTTTGCTACCCACTCCCTTCTCACGGGTTGCCGCCACTTATTTGCACGGTGTATGGAGTCTCCCAGTTTCCCTGCCTCAGCCTCGCAGGTGGGGGGTTATTACCACACACAAACGGAGCCTTGGAAAGCTGCCTCGGGTCTTCGAAGTGTCAAAGCTCCATGTGACAGAAGGTGACTTGAGGCCTTTCCATCTGCACTGGAATATCTTCCCACCTCTGGTCTCCCTCCAGCACTTACAAACTCTCCTCTTGCTTAACTGAGTCCTCAATGCCTCATCGGGTCCACACGCCTTGTTTGTTTTACGGTTTCCTCCGAAAACCTTATTTTGCCACTTGTCGGTCGGGCACTGAGGTGTTAGTGGATATAATTAACTAATGGTAAAAGAGTATAATTCTGTAATTTTTATAATAATACATAATACAGTGCATGCATTTTATAATATATTTTATATAACTTACAATAGTAAAATATAACTAGGTAATAGTAAAATCCCAGATAAAAGTCTTACCTTTAACCAGGAACTTATATTGTTTTGATGCAAAGGAGTCTGTATATTGCACATACTGTGGAGCTGTTCTTAGTAAGAGAAGGAGACTAGCACAGCCCCGTCATACTAACATTTGTAAGTTGCGATAATTTCTTATATGTTCGTAGATTCTACCAACAAATTTTTTTTTAAATTACGAGAGAGCCACTTTTAAATCTCTTTTTCTTAGACTTCCCATTTTGCCCTATTTGCCAGGAGGACATTGAACATCAGCAAAATGCTACTGCTGATAAACCCTGAGATTTAATCTCGAGGACTGATTTATCCTGACTTTTAGATTTAATCTCGAGGACTGATTTATCCTGACTTTTCTACGTCGAAGCTAAGATGAGCAAACTCTTCTAAACCTAATTCATGGCTTAACCCTTTCTGACTGTTTTCTTTTTCAAACCATTTCAAAATTATGTTTAAAGCCCAAAGATGGCAGTATTTTTGTTTTGCAAAAGGAAAGAGTTAAAAAAAATAAGGGAAGGGATACCTTACGTTTTATGCCATAGCTGGTTCAGAATCTGTGGCAATTGCTATACTCACTCATCTAGGCCTTAAATTGCTTGTCGGATTGAGTTGAACTAAAGTTTATATTGAAGTAATAAGAATTTCACTTTCACGCCTGCTTTTGTGTGTGTGTGACTTTTAAAATCATAATGTTTTCCCAGCCACGTTCCAGCCGAATAACGTGAAAAATGAAGGTTTTGGGGTCATGCTCTCATCTCCCTATTCTTTTAGTATATTAGTGCCGTAAGGTACTATCACCTACACCACAGGCTCATTGCCGTTCTTCAATTGTTCGAAGAAGTATGGCTTTGCTAGTAACTTCTGCCACAAAAGCTCTTTGATTCAAGATTTGTACGTCAAATAACTTGGAAATCTCCAGGCTGCAGTACGGGGGTCCCTCAAAAGCCACAGCTGTAGCTTGTTTCCACAGCATCTTGAGCAGACACGGTTCGTAAACACTATTTGCGGCATCTATTCCATCTTATTGTGTTTATTCATCTGTGGTGTAAGTCAGGCAGCACCGGAGAAATCTAAACAATTTAAGACATTTTACATTTTGCATGCTTGAGGTTTCCCAGCCTCAGGAGGCAGAATTGGTTGCAGTGTGGCTTTCCTTTATGTCACGAAGAGAGTGTTATCTCAATATTTGTATCCATCTTTGGGATTTTCAGGGGTGGCTTAAAAATAATGCTTTTGCTGATTTTCACAAATGTCTTGCGCTTCTCTTCGTTGCCCAAATGGCACATAATGAGGTAGGAGACACATTGGGTTTCTGGCAGGTGATGGAATTTTTACGTACGCTTTTTTTTGCTTGGTATACCACTGAAGACCCGAGCTGACCCTTCGTTTTCACAAGACATTGACATTTCAGTGTACCCAGAGCATATCGTTTATCACTTTTTCCCTCCAAATTCACACTACGGTTATTGCATTTTGTCCTGGTTGAAGGCAAACTATACATTGTCTACTTGGTTACTCGTATAAGACCTTGAGTGGAGACTATAAGAAGGAAAAAGTCTTATATAAAATGTAAAAACCTAATCCAGTAGTAAATTCTGGAAAGGCTGGCAACATGCGCCTTCTTCCTGCCTCGGTTTCTGCTTCCCATCTGGTCAAGAGGGAGGCTGTTCTTGTTGCAAGGATGATTGTGTGGAGGTGGAGGTGGGGAAGAGTAGAGGCTGGAGGAAACACTGATGATATTCAATTCCTTCAGTGACCTTGGGATGGTTTCCAGTGATGTGAATTCTGAAGACATCAGAGCACACCCATGTTCAAATATGAATACCCAAATTCACCCCAAAGCTCAACGTTATGCCTTTGCCTTTGTCATTCATAATGGTGTCACTACTCCCTTTCGACACTCTGAATTTGGGAATTAAATGGATGCCTCTGCTCATCAGTTTTTTTTTTATCTTAATTAGGCTTGCAAGATTTAGCAAATGAAGATACAGGGTACTCAGTTAAATTTGAATTTCAGCTATATAATTAATAGTTTTTGAGGACAGAAGTTCCCCCTTATTCATGGAGGATATGTTCCAAGACCCCAAGTTGGTGCTCAAAACCTCAGATAGCACCGAACCCTATCTATACTGGTTTTTTTCTATACATACATACCTATGATAAAGTTTAATTTATAAATTAGGCACGGGAAGAGATTAACGACAATAACCAATAATAAAATACAATAATTACAGCAATATACTATAATAAAAGTTATGTGAATGTAGTCTTTCTCCTTCCCCCGCCCCCTCTGATAACTGATCTGATAACCAAGACAGCTACTAAGTGACTAACTGGTGGGGAGCATCGACAGTGTGGAGACGCTGGACAAAAGAATAATTCCCATCCCAGAGCGGGATGGCTCAAGATTTCATCACGTTACTCAGAACAGCACACAATTTAAAATTTATGAATTGTTTATTTCTGGAATTGTCCATTTAATAATTTTGGACTATGCTTAACTGCATACAGCAAAACCACAGGTAAGGGGGAACTACTGTATTAGTGTACCCCATGCAATACTTGGACAAATATTTCATGGGATACACTTTATACTAAAACATTATTCCTTCTGTATCTGAAATTCAAATGTGTATGTATTTTTCCGGCCACCTTAACGTAACGAAGTAATCCAGTTAAACCATTCTCTATTCCCCCTTCTTGCCACTCTCTGATCTTGGACTTCTGGAAGAAGGAAGGACTCGTTAGAGCATCCTGCTGAGAATCTCACAAATTCAATACTATTAGCATCTGTTCATAGAGATCTTAAAAAAAAAAAAAAAAAGAGGCGTAAAAAGGGAAATCTGACTTCTTAACTCCAGCAATTCACATCTATAATTCTCTCCCAGCTCACCCTCGCTCACGTCATTAGCTCATGGTATTTCGCAGCTGGTTGGCCAGCTGTTGTTAACATGACTCAGGTGAGGATAGAAGGACTTTTACAATTTTGATTCCAGAGTGCTTTTGCAAGCCTAGATAAACAAACGTGCAGCAACAGGGGATGCGAAGAACCAAGGAGAAGAGCTGAAACCAGAATCTCATCATTTAGGCAGACTCAAAGTGCATAATCTAGTCTGTGGTGTAAAATTCTGGAATGTAGTGGCCGCCATTTGCTTTTCCCCAGGTGAGGTGTTTTATATCTTTAGTGTGCAGATGTGTGAGGCTTATACTACCTCACAACATCTTTGTAAGTGGGCCATCAGGGCCACTCGTAGGTACAAATTTGTCCACCAAAAATGGTCAAATTACTAAATTATCTTGCTGATTCCCATGTTACATCTCACTTTTGGAGTCCTAAGTTATAAGAACACGGCCATTATTTTGGAAGTTTACACTCTTAACTGTATAGACCTGAGGTACTCAGGACAGTACCTCCTCC
>NW_011888877.1:3050215-3052610 GCF_000151845.1 Pteropus vampyrus | reverse complement strand
GACTCAAAGTGCATAATCTAGTCTGTGGTGTAAAATTCTGGAATGTAGTGGCCGCCATTTGCTTTTCCCCAGGTGAGGTGTTTTATATCTTTAGTGTGCAGATGTGTGAGGCTTATACTACCTCACAACATCTTTGTAAGTGGGCCATCAGGGCCACTCGTAGGTACAAATTTGTCCACCAAAAATGGTCAAATTACTAAATTATCTTGCTGATTCCCATGTTACATCTCACTTTTGGAGTCCTAAGTTATAAGAACACGGCCATTATTTTGGAAGTTTACACTCTTAACTGTATAGACCTGAGGTACTCAGGACAGTACCTCCTCCTAAAACTCTTCAGAAACATCACTTAGGTCCACCTCTTCTTATATCGGTGGCCTGGGATTATTGCGTTTTGTGCATGAAGGCTAATGACTATATCTCCTCAGGACCGAGAGTAAAATTAGACCATCATTGTAACACCTCTGGAACTGTGTTCAACTTCTACCATCTTTTTAATGACACATTCTTTTTGAAAAGTTGCTCATTTGAAGTCTTTCCCCAAAACAAGAAAAATGTCTTTCAATTTCAATCTCAGTTCGGAATCAAACAATTTTGTTTTTCCCTTCCAAAAACAAACTTAATCTTTCTGAAAAGCTTGAGGAAGTTCAAAAATATTTTCCGTGGAGCTTCGATTTGTTTACACAGCACATCCGAGGCAGGGTGAAGATCATGGTGCCGATTTCCACATGAGTTGTCAGCCAGGATGCTTTGATATCCGCTTGAGTTTGAGAGGGATAAGTGAAGAATTCTGTTTCCATGGCCATTCCTTCTTGAGTCACCCCTGCGATGTGGCTAGCATTTCACCTAGGTGTGTAAGAGGTGAACGTCTTATTCTCCACATACCTTGGGAAACGATAAAGCCCTCAGTCACTCCCCGTTAGGTGTCAAATAATGTTCCTTTCCTTTGGCCTGACTTTTAAAATTTCTGAGGATGCTCAGTTGGTCCGTAATGACATTTCGACAAGACAATCCTTCATCGTGAGGGGTCGCCTTGTAAGTGGCAGGAGGTTTAGCGTGCATGGTCTTCCCGCCACTCTGACAGATGTTTCCAAATGTTCCCCATGGGTCAGGGATATTCCTAGTCAGAAGCACCCTTTTTTGCCCCAGTTTACCTTTCTCACCTATTCTTCTGTTACTCCACTGGGTGTGTACCGAGCCTTGGACATGGTATTTGCTATTTGTTGCTGTGAGGATTACATGGGATAAATGAATAAAGCAACTCGTACACTCCTTACACCCAGTAAAGGCCCTGTAAGCGCAGGATCACCTCTGCATTTACACTTGTCTTGTACATGACCTTGTTCTTACCCTCATTCCTCCCATCGGGGCAGAATAGCCTTCTCTGACTTCTGAGAGTCTAAACCCTACCTTCATTTAGGTACAACTTAAATGACATACAAAATCTCTCTGATTTCCTTCTAAGTTATTTCACTGCTCCAGGTCTATGTTAGGTCCTCAAGGACTTAGCTGGGGAATCAGATGACATAGGGTTTGCTGTGTGGCAAGGACAGAGAGAAGCCCCACCTTAGGGTAGCAGAGAAGAGAGTTTTCATGCAAGGTTTTCTGCAAGAGCGGTGCTTCGGGTTGAATTTTGAAGGCCAAGGGTTGATTAGATGAAAAGAAAGGTGGGAAGAGTAATCCAGCGAAAGGGAAAAGTTACGTGCAAAAGCAGGTGCTAGTAGTTCATGCTGGTGGAAGCAAAGAAGACATAAAGGGAAGTGTCAGGAAATGTAGCCAGGAGCCAAATGGGCAAGCATTCCGTGCGACGAGCTCCGCAGCTCAAACTTCATGCCGTAAGTTTTGAGAGTAGTTGAAGGATTCTACTTATCATCATTTTCTACCTTACATTATAATTATGTATTTATACAGCTATTTTCCAAACTGCACTATGGTATTTGTTTCATTTTTGTCTTCAGAGTATACCAAAACATTTTGCTCATAGCAGATTTTCTAGGATTGTTATGAATTAATAAATAAATAAAATGAGAATTTTAGAATTTTTTTCTCATCAAATGAGTGCTTATTCGTTTGTTTCATTTTCATAGACTGACCTGGGAATTTTGAATTTACCTTTAAGCATATTTAGCAAGCGACTTTTTTTTCTTCTTTGTATAAATAGTTGGTTTCCAGTTCCTTTGGGCGCTGATGGTCAATTGTGATAAAATCATTAATTCTTTGTTTTATTATTCATTTTCATGTTCATAACACAATGTATTGAATAGCCGGTGATCACCTGGGCAATGATAAATAAAAAATAAAAACCAGAGTGATTAGAAATTAGGGCCTAAAACTCATACAGATACTTCTCTCTTTTTTTTTGGAAAAAATCTGAATCTCAAGTAGTCCTGTCACT
>NW_011888877.1:3041913-3047785 GCF_000151845.1 Pteropus vampyrus | reverse complement strand
CATAGCCAACATTTAGCTAGAAGCTAATTTGCAACAATGAAGAACATTCAACAATCACTGCTTCGAGGATTAACGGCTGCTAATGGGGAGGCTGACCAATAGTTAAGTGAATAAATTATTAAAGTTAGAATATAAACTAGGTTCTCATTTGCCACTCACAGATGTTTTTGTCTTAGCAAATGCTGTTCCTTTGGCCTGGAATGTCCAGTATCACCTCCTCCGGGAAGCCTTCTCTGATATCCACCACCCTCTATCTGAGTATCAGCTCTTTCTCTCATGCTTCCTTGTGTCATAGCAATTACCACACTGTAATTTTCTTTTTCTTATCTGCTATTCTTTCTCAATTTAGAGCTCTTCGATGTAGAAATTGCACCTCTGTTACAGCTGCCATACCAAATATCATCGTCTGGGTGGCTTAAACACAAAAATGTTATTTTCTCACAATTCTGGAGACTAGAAGTCCAAGATTGAGGTGTTGGCAGGTTTGGTTTCTTCTTAGTCTGTCTCCTTGACTTGTAGATGGCCACTTTTTCTCTGTGTTCCCACATGTCTGTTGTCCATGTCCTAATAATCTCCGCTTCTTTTAAGGACATCAAGGCCCAGCCAAACAATCCTATTTCACAATTATTACCACTTTAAAGGCCCTATCTCCAAATAGAGTCACATTCCGAGGCACCAAGTATTAGGACTTTAATATGTGAATTTTGAGAAGACACAGTTCGGCCCATAACAACTTTCCATTCTCACTTTGCCGATACCTAGTTCTTATGTAGAACCTCAGTAAATATTAGAATAAATGAACGAGGACAAGATTAAAGGTCATGGAGAAGAAGGTGATCAGAAAAGAGGAAGGAGGAAAAAGAGAAGACAGATATGGATAACGAATCATACCAGAAACCCAAGGTCATGGTGTTGCTAAATCTTTGCCTTGAATTCAGTCCTTGGCTCAATTCTGACTTCCAGAGACAAGCGGAAAACAGGAAAACACTCAGAATTATATTGCACTCTATAAAAGATTGTTTTAATTGTAGAGAGTTAATACAATTTAAGAGATAGATATATTCCATAATTTTTAATTTCTCCCTTTTCTTTAAAGATATTCATTTCTACCACTTCCTTTTAGATTTTCGGAACATGTTTAAATTTTAAAAACTAGAAAAGTCTCTTTTCTAGGATTTATAAAGTTAGTTATAAAACTTTATTTATTTACTTGGCCAGGTGGGGGAATGAAAACATGGTATTTCAATATAATTCACTTCTAAAAATGACTTTATTATGCTTAATAGAAGCAGGATGTCCCCATATTTTCTGTTTCCACCCTCAGTGTGATTAAATCCTTCTACTGAGGATTTAACATTGACATTTGAAGAGAATCGATAGAAAACTAGAACCAATAGGAAACAATTCATTAGCCTGTGCTGTTTTCGGGGGAGAGAGCTTATATACAGTTGTGTCTGATTGAAGAGTTCAGCATAGGTCTTTGATATTGGGTGCTGTTAACAGTAAGAATCACAGACACTTCAAAGTGGTCTCTAGCGACACTCAATCCATCCAGTGCTCAGCTTCTTCCTCCAACAGTTGAGGAGGCTGGACCAGCATCATTAAGAACCAATCTAGGGCCATATTCTAAAATGTTATGAATCCTGCAAAGTTCCAGAAATTAGTGTTTCTGATTATTTCCCTAACAATTTATATAGTAAATGATATCCCTATGAATCATCATTACTGTCAACATGAATCGAATGATTAGTACATGACCAGGCTGTGCCGAGTGTGCACTTGTTATGAATTAATCTTCATCACAAGTGAGGTAAGTACTTTGTACCTTATTTCATAGATACAAAGCATGGTGCATATACCTTGGTGGTAATATGATCTAAAATGACATTAGGACGTTTGAAGTCCAGCTGGTAAAGACCACCAGGAATACATCTGAAGTCAAAGTCAAGATTATTCAACTGGCTGCAGAAGGGAAGTGCACAGAGGATGCATGCAGCATCCTAGTAAGAGGAGGTTGGGACCCACCTACTATACAGTTTGGGCTTGTGCCAAAGGATTCTGAGAAAGGGTTGTTATGAGTTGAATTTTGTCCTCTCCAAAAAAGATGTGTTGAAATCTAACCTCTAGTACCTCAGAATATGACCTTATCTGGAAATAAGTTCCCTACAGAGGTAATCAAGTTAAAATTAGGTCATTAGGGAAAATCCCAATCTGATATGACTGGTGTCCTTATGAAAAGGGGAATTTGGACACAGACAGACATGAGCAGAGGGAAGATGACGTGAAGACTCAGGGAGAAGACAGCCATGGCACTGGAGTGATGCGTCCATACGCCAAGGAACGTCAAGGATCGCTGATAAACAGCAAAAGCTGGAAGCGGCGAGGAAAAGCGGGGCCCTGGTGATATCTTGTAGCCTCCAGAACTGTGAGAGAATGAATTTCTAAGGGTTTAAGCCACCCGGTTTGTGAAACGTTGTGACAACTGCCCCAGGAAATTAATACAGGGGTTGAAGGAGCCAGGCTCAGTTCTGGACTGTTGCTATCAGTTTAGCAAATAGGTATCTCAGTGATATTCGCTCAGAGGATGGGCAGAATGACGACAATCTGGGAATAGCAATTGTAAGAAAGTACCTTCGTTAAAAAAATGTTGGTCATTTTGCAGCTGCTCTGTGGCTTTGCATAGGTTCTGTTAGAAAGAGCATCGATTTTCCATTAAGACTATCTCTGACTATCGACAGGGCTGATTTCTACTTTTTTAGGTTTTATCTCAAGATATTTACTGTAATTAGTAGTTTTTTAAAATTCTAAGTCGTAATATAAAGTTTTCTTTTAATGTAATTTCAGCTAAAGAAAAATACGAAGGACAGATTAGCACAGCAGACTTAGCTACAGCAAAGATTGTGAAGGTGGCAGCCAAATGATTGAAGTTTGGAAAATTTGTGTGATAGGATTATTCTAGGTTTCTACTAATTTGAAATAAAAAGGAAAGCTGGATTTTCACCTCATGGATTCATTTGCAAGTCTGGAGAATATACATGTGTAAACCCTTCCTCTTGTTTATGTAGCGATTGTAGGGATGGAGAACAAGGATAGAAAAATAACAAAAGGAATATAACTTGAGACAATAAGAATTAATTTCAGTCTAACTCATTAACTCTGTAACTTTGCTTATAGTTACCTACATTGAACATAAACAACCATTCTTTTACTTTTTTAAAAAAATCTTTGTTATAAATTTCTGATTTACGTGTGCTAAATGTATTCTTGTCTTAAGTAAGAGATTTTTTATCTCAGGCTGAAGTTCATTTATTTAAAATAAGGTGTGTTAAACTAGATAAATGACCGGTTTTCCTTCTCACTCAGTGATGTATTTCGTCTCAATTATAAATCCCCTGAGAGAATCCAAAGATTCTTTTTGTTCTGTATACTGAAATCTAAAATAATTTCACTCCTAAATGCAACGGGTAGAGTTGACCGGATGGGCAGACCTGAGCATGTTCCCTCCATTAAGAACTGAGGTCTCTTGAAGACACTAGTCACCTAAGACAAGGGGCAAAGAGAGTTATGGAAGGGACGACAGGCCAAAAGCTCAAACCATCCATTTCTGCAGTTTGTCTAGGACTGGCCCCGCCAAGGATGAGTCAATCCAGAGGCCCAGTCCCCTTCTTCATATGCTTTCTGGCCACTTATTTCTATACTCTGGCTAGAACCAAGACTCCCATTACTGACCTGCATTTCAGGTAGGCAGATTTCAAAGGCCCATCTAGGAACACACCTGCCCCTTGTAACCCTTCTTATGGCACCACGCTTTCCATTTACAACTGCCTTTGGAAGGGGCCTTTGGGGAATGACCCATTCATTAAATTTAGATGGACCTGCCCTTACGTAAGTCCTGTCTTAACATGACAAGCTATGAACAGGCACTGATGAGTAGCAAAAATTGAGGGAGGCAGAAATTATATTCACTTTATTCTTCTATTGGTTTTCCTTAATTTTGCTTATAACTTCTCGATCTCATCACTCATGCCCTTGAATCTGGAGACTTCGATGAGATCAACCACAGTTAAGTTTAGACTAGGAATGAATCAGATTTTTCTTTAGCATTCATATGCCCTAACCATTATATTGTATTTCTAATTTTAAATGCAGTTCATATAATTAATTTATTTAAAAATTTTTAATTAAGGTATAATTTACATAGTATAAAATCTCACCTTGTGGCAAACACATCCAGTTGTATAATCAACACAATCAGAGAAGAGTTCCATTATCCCTCGAATTCTCTCAAGTTCCTTGTCGTCAACCGTTCCCCAGCCTCTGGAAATCACTGATTTGCTTTCTGTCCCTATTTCGTATTTTCCAGGATGTCATGTAAGTCGATTCCTATGGTACGCGTAGCCTTGTGAACCTGGCTTCTTTCACTTGGCATGATGCATTTTAGGCGTATCTGTGTTTTCACAGGATTCAGCAGCGATGAAGAGGTTACTACTGAGAAGTATCCCATTGTACGTATGTACCACCGTTCATTTACCCACTGAGCGAGGGACGGACATTTGGGATAGATTCATGAGACATTTGGGACATTTTGGGCAATTATGAATAAAACTTCTATAAATATTCATGTGCAGGTTTTCATGTGAACGTATTTTATTTATTTATGTTTAAATGTGAAAAACACTTAGGTTCGTTAAAAGCAGCAGAGAATCTCTAACTTTTTGAAGACGCTGTAACAACCTAGTTAGGAAAATGAAAAACAGATAAGCAGCCACCTTGGGAAGCAAGGAGACAGGAGAACTGAATCAATTCAGCCTTTATTTCTTAGTTGATCACTGAGCCTACAAGCATTTATTTTGAAAAAACATGTTTTTGGAAGTAGACTCTTAAGTCAAAGCAAAAGGTGATGTTTAGCCAAGTGAAGAGAAGTCCTATAGCGAGACACCTTGTGTAAGTAAAGAAGGCATCCACATGGTTTGGTAAAATATATCTTCTTCGACTTATCTTTATTAGTGCCTGATGAGGGTATGAGGTCAATTTAAGCAACACTTCCCAGCTATCAATATCTCTCACTACATAACTCAGAAAAGTTAGAAGCTGATTGGTTTTAAAGAGCTGTAAACATGGGCCCCAAGAAGAAAGGTTCTAACCAGTTGTTACTGGGCCAGGTTGGTTAATGGTGTTACAGTAAGTGTCACAGAGGTCACATTTCTGTCTAGTTGGATACATCATGCAGTCTGCTGGTCTTGTACAGTCATGGTTCTGATCCTCAGAGTAAGAAAACTCACGGAAAAAAGATCCCTTTACAGAATAACAATACATAACAAAGATTCTTTAAGATTTTCTTTTATTTTCTTCTTAGGTTTCCAGGTGGCCTTCCTCAGCTTCTTTTCATAGATCAATTCCTATGCAGGCCCTTGAACGTCATTGAAAGCAGAAGAAAACATTGCACACAACCTTTCTTTGAAGACCAAAGACAGAGGAAAGGCTACTTCTGATTGATGTAGATCGAGGCTTAGTCTTGTTTTTACATCAGCTACAATGCATAGATTTGAGAAACTGTCCTGTGTTCAAACCCTTTGTGAGAGTTACACGCTAGGTACTGACATCAAAATTTTACTTCCCTTTTCAAGGAATGTTTTGTTCCTAATAAAATGTCTTCACTGTTCATCGAATCTTATGTCTTTAAGTTGCTTTATCATCCGGCCTGCAATTAACTTTCTTTGCTTTACTTGCAGGCTTTTGTTTGTTCTTTCTGTTTGCCTCTAAGGAAGCTGAAATGAATGCAGGTTCTCTTGCCCTGCCAGGATCTCTTTGAACATCTGTCCAGTCATCTGATCATCCATTTCCTACACCCACTCACAAAAATCCCACAGAG
>NW_011888877.1:3022480-3041863 GCF_000151845.1 Pteropus vampyrus | reverse complement strand
GCAATTATGAATAAAACTTCTATAAATATTCATGTGCAGGTTTTCATGTGAACGTATTTTATTTATTTATGTTTAAATGTGAAAAACACTTAGGTTCGTTAAAAGCAGCAGAGAATCTCTAACTTTTTGAAGACGCTGTAACAACCTAGTTAGGAAAATGAAAAACAGATAAGCAGCCACCTTGGGAAGCAAGGAGACAGGAGAACTGAATCAATTCAGCCTTTATTTCTTAGTTGATCACTGAGCCTACAAGCATTTATTTTGAAAAAACATGTTTTTGGAAGTAGACTCTTAAGTCAAAGCAAAAGGTGATGTTTGGCCAAGTGAAGAGAAGTCCTATAGCGAGACACCTTGTGTAAGTAAAGAAGGCATCCACATGGTTTGGTAAAATATATCTTCTTCGACTTATCTTTATTAGTGCCTGATGAGGGTATGAGGTCAATTTAAGCAACACTTCCCAGCTATCAATATCTCTCACTACATAACTCAGAAAAGTTAGAAGCTGATTGGTTTTAAAGAGCTGTAAACATGGGCCCCAAGAAGAAAGGTTCTAACCAGTTGTTACTGGGCCAGGTTGGTTAATGGTGTTACAGTAAGTGTCACAGAGGTCACATTTCTGTCTAGTTGGATACATCATGCAGTCTGCTGGTCTTGTACAGTCATGGTTCTGATCCTCAGAGTAAGAAAACTCACGGAAAAAAGATCCCTTTACAGAATAACAATACATAACAAAGATTCTTTAAGATTTTCTTTTATTTTCTTCTTAGGTTTCCAGGTGGCCTTCCTCAGCTTCTTTTCATAGATCAATTCCTATGCAGGCCCTTGAACGTCATTGAAAGCAGAAGAAAACATTGCACACAACCTTTCTTTGAAGACCAAAGACAGAGGAAAGGCTACTTCTGATTGATGTAGATCGAGGCTTAGTCTTGTTTTTACATCAGCTACAATGCATAGATTTGAGAAACTGTCCTGTGTTCAAACCCTTTGTGAGAGTTACACGCTAGGTACTGACATCAAAATTTTACTTCCCTTTTCAAGGAATGTTTTGTTCCTAATAAAATGTCTTCACTGTTCATCGAATCTTATGTCTTTAAGTTGCTTTATCATCCGGCCTGCAATTAACTTTCTTTGCTTTACTTGCAGGCTTTTGTTTGTTCTTTCTGTTTGCCTCTAAGGAAGCAGAAATGAATGCAGGTTCTCTTGCCCTGCCAGGATCTCTTTGAACATCTGTCCAGTCATCTGATCATCCATTTCCTACACCCACTCACAAAAATCCCACAGAGCCGAAACTTGCCCACATTTGCACATATGGTTGATGTTCACAGCTTGAAAGTGTCTAAGCTATTTAAGTTTGATTTTCATTTTAATGAAAGCTCATAGTTTTGCCCCGAGATGAAAGCAAGGTGTTAGAAGTCCCCAGATTTCCAGGTCGTTAGATCAATTAAACATTAGTTCAACCGCGGCTGCTCCATTTTTGGTAGAGAAATAGGCATTCAGAGCACAATTCAAAAATATCCACCTGACAACTTTAGGGGGTCCAAAATGTACTTTTAGGTGTCTGGTTTCAAAAGTCCTTTTGAACTTTTAAAATTCCATTGTAGTGGATGGTACGGTTACCAAAAACAACCAGAAAAGGAGTTTATGAAAACATCCAATCAGGAAAAAAAAAAAAATGCATTTTTAACACACAGCACCCCCAGTCAGATAAAAGATTGGAGGCGGAATACTTCAGCCGGGATGCTGACCTATTTCGCACACTCTCTCTGGCCACTGGAATTGTGTCTGGTCCTTTGGGCTTCCCCTGGCTTGTGATGGCAATATTTGGAGAGAGAATGAACTAGTAATTGCAAAAAGATGAAAGGATTTTGAGAATGATTGAACTCGTATATATAAAAATATATATATATATACTTTGTATCTCTGGGGCCTATCTAGCATACTTCCTAGTCCATGGAAATTTTCCAGGAAATTTATTTGAAACAGAATTAACTTATGGAGTGAGAATAAGCATTCGCCCCACAGTGAACTGAAGTATGATGATGCTGTGAACCAGACATAATACATAATAATGTTCTGATGTGAACTTCTCACCTTTTAATTCTTCCTCATTAGAAATTGATGGCATCCTCAGCCAAGCAGGGCTGGAAATTCTCTTATTTCATCTTCTATGATTCATGTTCTGCTGGTTCTGTTGGGAGAGTCCTGCTCCAGATTCATGTCATTCTGTATTGAAACTGACGGATATACATGTGCAGAGAGAGAAAAATAACTATTTTTAAGCTCTAAAAAAAATTCGGAGGCTTTAGTTAAAACTTATGAAAAAAAAAATCCTCCAAGTTCACAATAAATGCAGAGTTTTATTGATTGCTTTTCAGGTGGTTTATTTCCCATCCAGCGTTCTGCAGAAACACCCACTGCTGTTATTTATCACCCAGGAAATGGTGTAGTCCCAGGTCCCAGGTGTACCGGCATCCCAGCTCTTCTCTGTTTATCTGTGTCTCTCGCTGTGTCTCTGACCCACTCACTTAGCAGTGATGGCAACTGTGTTCTTCATTTTGATTCTTTTGCTGGGGAGAGAGCAAGCTGAAAACATTCCCTGTGGGACAGAAAGTCATTTTGCCATACTTCCCATGTGACACTCCGCCATCCCTTCTAGGCGAGGACTCTGCTTTCCCTCATGTCACACCTGCTCTAAGTGAGCAACATCGCGTCCTCGGAATGGCTGCTGTTTTCGTCTCTAAATGCATGAGCATCCCAACAGCGAATAATGGGACAGCGAGGGGGAGGTGATCTTTGTAGCTGATTTTCCCCCGTACACCTATGTTTTCATAGTACCAACTATAGAAAGTCAAATGTAATACAAAGTTTCTAGGCTGGTTGAGAGAAGCAGATATAGTAAGGGCTTTTTTCTTTTCTCTCTCTCTTTCCTTCCATCTTTCCTTCCTTCCAAGCTGAAGGAACACTGGACAAAATAGTGAATTTGTCAACTCATTCCTTCTCTGCATTCCTTCTCATGAACTGTTCTTCTGATGTGTTGGTGTGGAGTTTGGATCCTAACGTAATCTTTGGGGTTCTGCTCATTCTCTACAGAGCAATGTTTCAAACGTGTTGACTTTCCTGCTCAGTATGTTCCCTTTCCGCCCACGCTGCACGTGCAGCTGAGAACACCCTGACACTGTTTGAACGGCATTCTCTTCTCCCTCTCATTTCTCCCAGGGGTCCTTTCTCGGCCCCACATCCTCAGGCAGCTGTAAAAGCCCGATTGGACATAGAGTTCAGCTTTGCCTCCAAGGGGAGCTGTGTCCAAACCCAGTGGGTCGGAAGCAAGAAACGCCCAGCCGTTTTTCAGTGAGAAGACCTTAAGCCAACAAACAGTTTGACGTTTAGCCTCATAGTAGGGCATCTACAAAAGTCGGTGACGGAATTTATGATGAGAAAAATGGGGGGAGAGTTGGAGTTCTTGCTGCTAGGGAAAGAAATTCCTGACTTAGGAGAGAGGCCTATTCAGTGCTTTGGTCAGGCTTTTAGATCTTTTGTGCATTCAGGGCATTTGCAGGAGAGTCACAAGCTTAGTGTTTTGACTAGAGGAAGAGATTGCATGAAGTTCAAGAGTCTTCATGTCTTTCCATAGGATTTTTTTTTTTTATAATAACATTTAAATAACTTATTTTTTTTTTTAAAAAATATAACTTATTATCAAATAAGAGCAACTTCCTGTGAGATTCAATTTTCCCAGAGTCATAGCTAGAGTACTCTTATGAGAAAGACAAACTTCTTTATTAGAGAAGCTGAAAGTACTATACCATGTGGGTTTTTTATTTTAGATATTTTTTACATAAATGACTTGTGTTCCTGGTTTTCCTCCACGCTTGGTCCGTGGTTTTCATGGCACTGCACCATCTTTTCTCTGCGAGCTGCCCATGCCTTTCCACTTACACCTCCCTCTCACGGGCTGGTCTTTTCTGCAGTAATTTTAACCGGATTTTAAGGGCTCTTAAAGCATATCAATCATATATTCATATCTTTTCTTCCCTTGATAAGGAGAGAGTGCTAGCAAATAGGCACTCATTCATGAAATTGATTTTTAAATAATCATGGCGTGAACTCACTAGTTAAAGTGTCCCAGATAACCAGAGCTCTCGGGAGTACTCCCAATTCCATTCGAGTTGCTTGTGACTGTGCCCGTGTATATCTCTCCATTAATGTCGGCTACAGCGAAGGAGAAAGCTTTATCTCTTTTTCTCGGGTCACTCTTTCCTGGGAAGGAAATCAGAATGACAAGAAGAACCATAAGTAGGTGTATTTCTCTGGTTCTTTCCCATTGCCCTGCCCTGCCCAGAGCCCTTCCTTAAATTTCTCCAGACAGGTTGTTACTTCCTAGGTGTTTCATTTGTGCTCTGAACAAATTCATTCTTGCTCCGTAGCATAATGCTTTGGCCCCCTCTTTGCGGGATATGCTCATTATTCCTTGTGGTGTCGCTGACTGAGGCTCCTGCAGGATTAGCTCCCGGATGCCTTGAGTGAGTCTCGCCACGTCCATTGTCAGGGAACGCTGGGCCTGGACCGATGGGCCTGGATCCCTCAGTGCCACAGACTTCGCCATCTTTATTTCTCACTTTTATACTATGGCCCATGACCCCGTGGGTGAGGGGCTAGAGGCTATGTGCATAACAGATCTTCTACTGAGCTCAGGATGGTTCTTCATTTCAACACCTGGCTTCTTTCCTATTACTGAACATGTATATTTTAACTATCTCCCTTCCCCTACTGACCCCCCAAAATTCTTTGGTTCACCTTGTGAACAATCTTCTGAAGAGCTCGTGCTACTAATTCTCTTGTCATTATTGAATTTTAAGGTGAACAAAACTTAGGTTAAATGGGAAATTCTACGACGGAAGCTTCACATTATTGCATTAATTGCACCCCTCTTTGTAACATAGAAGTCTAAGGTCCGTCTCCGAGTCGGTGGCTTTGCTCAGGTGATCTCATACCTGCACTCTGCCTGCATGGTCATGCAGCTGAGTGGTCGGGCCTAAGGGAAGATGTACAGCGATTTTTACCTGAGCGGAACCTGGGAATCACCTGGAAGTTTCCAGTACGTGCTCAGAATGGAGAAGCCCTGGGCTAAGCGAGGAGGGTCCTCTGAGCTGGATAAGGTTTTGTCGAGTAAGAGAAAAGAATATCACGGAAGGAAGGGGTCTTTTCACGAAGGGCATAGCAGTTAATAAGGAAGGTCAGCGCGGTGGGACATCCCATGGTCCTCATGTCGGTTTCCTCGGGCTGTGGTAACAGAGTACCACAAGCGCCCTCTGCGGACCCCAGGGAAGGAGGTGTTCCAGGCCCCCCTCATAGCTTCTGGTACTTTCTTAGCTTACGGAAACATCATCTCATCTTCACGTGGCATCCACCTTGTGTGTGTGTCTTTCCTAACAACACCAGTTATGTTGGGTTAGGACCCATCCTGCTCCATTAAGATCTCCTCTTAACTAAACCAATTACATCTGCAATGACTCTCTTCCAGGTCACCTCTGCGTGTTGGAAGTTCGACTTCAGCGTGTGATTTTGGGGGGCAGGGACAATTCAGTCCCAAACTCCATGCCTCGATGTGGAGCCAGTTTAAACCTGAAGTCAGACCAGCTCTTGCCATCGCTGGGACGGAAGTACCATTTTCTTTGTTTATGGAAATGTGGCTAAGATAGGCTTTTCAGACATTCTGAATTTCTGACATTTTTCTCCCAGATAAATATGTTCCCAAACAGAAGATATATCTTCAAGACATATTTGTTGTACAACTAAGGGGCTGTCTGAAGGTAGCCCCCCTCCACTGGGAGCTAAAAGTGAGAAAAGAACAGCACGAAAATAATAAAAAGCAAGGAGTTTGACTTACGTTACTAACATTTGCAAACCAAGTTGCATTAGGGCAGATACTTTTAACTCAGAGCTGCAAAATATGAAGATTTTTGTGTTTGGATCAGCACCTATTTTGGCCACAATTGCAATTTTGAACATAGGCTGTTATGCAGCTCTGTGTTCTACTTCTTGAAAAGAAAACAAACCTCCCATGCACAATTATTTCTTTTAAGTCACTTCCAAGGATCCAAGTTGAAATTGAACAAGCCCTTCTGATATTGACTGTGTGAGGACGAGGACTTAGGGAATGAAGACACCCACAGACTTCATTTGTCAACTTGCTGCAATCGACAAGGCAGAAAAGCCTGTTTCTAAAGGTTGTTTTGAGAACACTTTTTTAAAAAACACCGGTCTATTTCTACTAATAAATGAGTCTGCGTATTCAAAGTTGAGACTTAGCACTTTAAGCTTGGGTACAGAATTAGTCGTGGGACACAGACTGTGCCGGGACGTGCCCTACCGTAACGTGGCTGCAGCGCTCAGTGACATGGGACATCTCTTCCCATCTCCTGGGCTTCGTATGTTAAACAATTGCCATCGTGAGATATGGTGATTAAACTTTCACTCTCTAGGTGGTGTGTTTGTGTGGAACTTTCCTTGACATTACCTTGGTTTATATAATTAAATCCCTCTCGCGTTAATTAAATCACTAGTGAATAAAGGTTGTGACTTTCATTATGGTCTCTCTAGACAATTCATAATGAAAGATAATGGTTTCTCGTTTGATGACAAATGTATGGCACGCTATTATCGCCTGCTTTTCTTTCTCATACAATTAAAAGTGTCATTTGAGAATTGTATTTCAGATATATCTACTTCTTATTTATAGCGCTGTCAAAAATCAGAATGCTTATTTGTGTGAGGTTTACTATTGTTAAACTCCCCTTTAACCTAAGGCAGGGAGATGTCACCATGAATTATGTGCTATAAAAATTTTTTTAAGAGACTGTGGACTGTATATGGGAAGGAGGAGGGACAGAGAGATAAGCAGACATTCTTGTTTTTTTCCCTCTCCTCCCAACCTCCAATTAATCAATAAGTTTCATCTTTTCTACCTTCAAAATGTGTCTGAAATTCACTCACTTCTCTCTAACTACTGTTCCCAGGCTAAGCCACCGTCAGCTCTCACTAGGGCCACAGTGCTAGTCCCACTTAGTGCTCCTATGCTTTTACTTTGCATCCTGAGAATCTAGTATCCTCTTGAAAACCAGGGCGATCTTTAAAAGCATAAATCCTGCTCACGCTTTTGACCAAATTCATCCTGAGAGGTGCTTCATGAGCTGTGCCTGGACTACTCCACCAAGCTCCTCAGCTCCCCTCCCCCATCTTCCAACTTGACACGCTCTTGCTAAACTGTCCTCCTTTGGGGGGCTTCGAATAGGCCGAGGACCACTCTGTCTTAGGGCCCTCCCAC
Source organism: Pteropus vampyrus (assembly GCF_000151845.1). Taxonomy (NCBI): domain Eukaryota; kingdom Metazoa; phylum Chordata; class Mammalia; order Chiroptera; family Pteropodidae; genus Pteropus; species Pteropus vampyrus. Next base: position 3,034,539 of record NW_011888877.1, on the reverse strand, counting down.
ACGCCGCCCCTTCTTCCTGAAACACGAGCTTCCCGACACCGCTCCCTGCCAACACACACACGGGTGATCCTTATGACTTACCTCTTCCTGTCTCCTTTCTGCAGTAGGGGAGCATCGTGTCATTTTTCTTTATCAGCACTTACTCTACTCTTAGCCTGACAACTAATAAGCACTAAATATTTGTTGAATGGATAAATGAATGAGAAATGTGGAAAGAAAGGGAAAGGGTTAGAAACGAATGAGAGAAAAATGAGTCTTCCCACCTCCAAACCACAATTTTAAAGTTGGGGAAAGCTTTTGATTTTAGAAAAGAATTGTGCAGAATACTAAAGGTGAATAGTTATACCTACTTGGATCATTGCCTGTAATTTGTCTGGAAATTTTATCTTAAGCACTGTGTGTTTTGAGTAGAACTCCTTGCAGGTGGAATTATGCCACGATAAAAATGCTTGCCTTTTACTTGGGAAAGAAAAAAGGAACCTGGAAAGTTATTATTCTAGGTGAATCTCCAGTGTTTTTTGTATATCTAATAAGATACCAAGTCGATATGACTGTTTCTGGTTTCAAGACTTAGTCTACTCCTCCGTGTTACTAAAAGAAGTTATTTTTTTTCTCGTGGCGGTCCAACTATGCGACTTTAACGCATTTATGCAATTCTATATTTTTGAGTGCCTATATTCCAGTACTTTCCAGACTTTCGTACTAATTTCCGTATTATTTTCTTTGTGTATGATTCTTTTTCAGACTGGAAAATCACTTCCTATTATTTCTTCCACTCGCCCTTCAAAAGCTGGCTCCATCCTACCTTCTCCAGAAAGCCTACCTATTTTAGCTCAACAGTAATTCTCCTGTATTTAAAACCATTTATGGTTTTATACTGCCATGTATAGTTTTAAAATGTTTGACATGGGATAGTTTGCTCTCTACAGATAGACAAAAGCATTTGGGGCTGGAGCACATCTCCTACCTCACCTGTACACATCATCCTCCCAAGTGGAGTTCCAGGCACATAGTAAGTGCTCATTAATTATCAGTAGAATTATTAATTGCCATAATTGCTGCTGTGAGTAGGCACCGTGGCAAGTAAGACCTCGGTGCAGGTAGAATGTATAACCCAATCATTTTAAGAACTTGGGAGTTGAACGGAGTGGGTGAAATGATTGCTGTGTTTGTGATCGAACAGAAGCCGAGATATTATCCATAAGTGTATGAGCCAAAGGGGTTGGACAATAGCAAAAAGCAGAGACAAAAGTAAGTCCCCCCCCCAAATCAAAGCCGTGACGTCTAAATATCATCCAGGGAGGACGAAACCTCAGAACAATAAACGATTGTTATTGTTTCATCGGCAGAGCTATTCCTGTGGCTGGTGGGAGGACCTGAAGCCCATTTCTCTGGGAGATTCATTTTAAGATCACCTCACTTCTGCGTTCCAGTTCCTTGCTCTCCATGAAACCCTTCAATAGCTTGCCTTCCCATATGTGCGCTTCTCATTATATAATAATAAACAGGCGATCGGTCTCTGTGAACTTGATTAAGGCAGGTTTGCCTCTGAGGGGTGACAGAGCTACTTTGATGGACTCAGTAAAATCAAGTTTCTTAACCTGAGACCAGACCGTGGGGCATAGCGAATTCATCAAGGGAAATGGAGCTTGGTGGGAATTTTCCGAGCAGCAGCCAGAACATTTGAAACACCTCTGTGTACAGTAATTTTAACCTGTGTCCTGCTCTATGTTTACTTGCATAGAGCAAGGAGCGCTCGCTCCTTGGTACAATCTGCCTTTCTCTGTTCTGGTAACAATGAAGTATTCATCTAGATTCCTTTACAGAAGAGAGAGGGAAAGCTAGGGGGTGGGCAAGGTCTCTCACCTGCGCTAGCATCTCCTGCTCAGGTCAGGCTTTCCTGAGCTACAGAATTTCTTTAAAAAGGAAAGTCAGGGGGAATGAACAAGCAAACTCTCAACCCATGACGCCTTCAGAAATCTCTAAGATTCCCCAAAGTCAACTTACAGTCACATAAAATCGCCACTTGTTCTTGAAATTCAGAAATACTTTTAAAAATTTCTTAAACTAATTTTCCTATAAAGGAATCAGTAGGACACATATCAAGGGGGTAAAGTGACTTTGAAAGATGAATCACGATCAACACTAGTGAAAACGATTCTGCTACTTGTCATTTGTAGAATAATTCTTTCCATCTCTATTGTTGCCACCCAAAACTCTGGTGCAGTGAGTATAGACTCAGCATATTCAAAGAGCAGGGGCTTCCACAAAAATGCATTTGAAAACTAACATACTGTTTTGGAAGAAAGTTAAAGTAAGGTAAACAGTAATGTGCCTCTTTAATTTTGTAAGAAATTTTTTAGAGAAGCGTATGTTTTACCATTACATGTGCTGTTTAAGTGTTTTCTCCATTTAGAGAAGGAATTTTAAAATATCAACGATATTCCTTTTCCTTTCTAAATTTGAAAAATTAGAATTCAGAACCCTACATTCAAGCCAAAACAGAATTATTGCCTCATTAAATAAGTGGTGAGGAAATTCTGTAATGAAAAAGGGTACCTCAGATGTTGGCTCGTCTGTGGGAGATGAAATACAGAAAGATCAGTGAATCCGAAGCATCTACTCTATTGGCACGTGGACCCAGGTCTCTGTGAGCTGTTAATGTGGTTGAGAAAAAATTGTCATGTCCTATCATATAGGATTATTCGTAGGCATTACCAGCAATCTCTAGGGGTATGAGAGGATGCTAAATTTCTTAGATCAAAATTACTTTAAATACACTTGAATTTTAAAAAGATGCATAGGGAGTAAATAGAGAAAGGTGTGAGTAAGTGACTCCTGCCACCAGAGGAGCACAAATCATCACAGACAAACAACACGTGCCTTGATTTGCAGTGTTGGCCATCTTATGCCATGTTTGTTTATATGTGTTATTTCGTGTAAGCATAAAAATAAATATAAAAACAAATAACCATTTTTGGGACAAAGAATATACATCCAAGTGCTTAAATATCTTTGAGTGGCTCCCGTGACAAGGCAGAGTGAACATTCACAAAGCCAAGCTAAGAGCAAGCAAGAGCTGCTGATGAGTGCAGGGTTTCACAGGTGACGGGCAGGCATCTATGGGGAAGCAGGAAGCAGCTTTCCAGGGGTCAGAGATTTAGATTTATCCAGTAGATAGTCTTCAAGTTGGTGAAGATTTGGGTAAGCAAATAGACTTGTTCTGAAAGAAAGGTATGAACATAAAACGTATTTCTATGCAGATACTTCCATACCTTGGGATAGAAACAGAAAGGGCCTAATATTTATTTCATTCTTTTCAAAAAGCAGGTTAAAGTGGCCTAGCGTTGAGTGCCTCTGCTGGCTGAGTTTAGGCACAGGGCAGATTGCACGAGGCCCCTGCTCTGGAGAGTGAGTGAGAGAAGGACGGTGAGATGAAGTGACACAACCTGAGGGAGGTCACGTGGGCCAGTCCAGGGAGGTCACGTGGGCCAGTCCAGGGACCGTTGGGAATTGGGTGGGGGTAGCTAAAATAATCATGTCCAGATTTGCTTTAGACCAATGCTGGTCTCTAAGATGATCTGATTCTGGCATGGGATAGGGCAGCCGGTGTTCCAGAGTCTTGGGAAGAGTGTCAATCAAAGTATGTGAGCGGGAGGGAGACAGATAGTTTATTAGGATTCCTTCCTGTAGTGCTGGGAGTATAAGTGAGAGGATTCAGTGGCTAGACAGGATCAAAATTAAGCTCACTGGAGTTTGGGATAAGCTCCCCTAAGAATTTAGGCAGAATCCTTGTCAGATGGACGTAAATAAAGAGCAAAAGTGACCTGTTGGCCAACGGGCAATGGGCAGGCAGATGACCTGGGCTCACTACAGCCTCCCTGAATGCTGGATTTATTAGCATTGAGAGTAGTTTTAGATGCAGCAGCTGGTGGATCAAAGCCTACTGATCTCTGAATCACTTTGGTCAAGATTGATTTATGAATTGGATGACTAAATGGGTTAAATTAGCACAGGGGCAGTGAAGGCAAGAATAAATATTGAATATGACAGATTCTTTTTACTCTGATCAAGAAACCAAATATCGAAGCCGAACATCTGACACCTAAGAAAATATATGGAAAAACAGGTGAACACAAAGTTAATGTGTTTCTTTGAGCTCGAAGACTGGGCTCTGCAGAATTTGTCTTCGCAGGGGCAGACTGGGCATCATCAAGTTCTAAGGTATTCAAGAAGGTCTGTGCATAACGAAGAGAACAACCCAAGTCTTCGGACTTGGTGCTTTCACTATAACAAAGCTCAGCAAACAGCACGCTTTCTGTGAGACAATTTCCTCCAAATGGAAATACCCAGCTTGATAACGTACCTCAGTCACTTGCGTTGGCTCTGAATGAAATTCTAGGTGTGCATCCTCGATACTATCTGCAAGCATCCTAGCCTTTGAACTCAAAGAAAATACACTTGTCTTCACTCCACGAGTTCTAAGACATCTAATGTCCTTCAAAAGTGTCTGAGTTTTTTTTTCCTTGTTTTTCTTTTCTTTTCTTATCCTTTTTTTTTTTCTTTTTTTTTTGTAGGGGAGGGAGGAAGTTCGTTTACGTCGTTACTGCTCTTCTGGCTCTGAGCCATATTTCATTGAAATATTTCAGTCTCTGAATGATCTTGCCACGTTTTGCATGCTCTTATGCCTTATGCAAGCACTGCTCTTGTTTGTCTCTCCGAAATGCAATAAATGCAAACTGCAAAGTACAACACAATTTTAATGATGTTTCGTAGCAATGGGAGTGGTTAATTATTTTACACAGCTGTCGCTCGACACTTTAAGATAGACTGTTAACACTCATCTTAGAAGTCTTCATGTATTTTTTTACTGAGAATTTCTCCCCGGCCAGTTTCTCCAGCTCCCAACCTCTTGCCATGTTCCTTAGGCCCTATCACTCTTCTCTCTGATTTCCCTTAGTCCTCCCTCCTCCTTCCCCCAAATTCCTGCTAATGTTTTATTCAGAGTAGATTTGCTTTTCTGTATTTTCCTGATTCCTCCTAGACCAGTGCTTTTCAAGTTGCTGTTGTGACCTATTAGTGGGTTGAGAAACCCATTCTGTGAGTTGGAGAATGCATCTTAAGAAAATGAAATAGAATAAAACAGGAACTATCAAGTGCATTGCCCATGGAAGAGCGGAATCTCGCTGTAGATTCCATCATTTTGGGAAACGTGTTTAACTTCCCTGTGGCAGGCCATGGACCTTGTTTCCACCCAAAAGTGTTCCAGCAAGGTATTTCTCTAAACAAGTGACATTTTTCTGCAGCATTGGTTCTCAAAAATCAAATCTACCACTCATGAGAAATCGTGCTCCACCATCGCTGCTATTGAAAAGAATGTGGCATCAAAAGCTTTAAAAAAGTGTTCCCAATGGGGAATTTCAAAAACCCCTGCACGACAGAAGCACAGCCTCCTCACGACACCTATCTGGGCAAGAAGCTCTATTTAGATATAGATTGAGCTTTGTTTAGGAAAAATCCAGACCAATTCATTAATATTTAAGCTACTTCTGTTACTTAAGAAAGAGTGCAAAGTGCAGTCAAGAAGACTAAGGGAAATGACCCAACTTTTCCAAATTCACAAATTTCTAATCTAGGACATTGGTTTCATTATTGGCTCAGCTGTACTTGCCATGCCGGGGTGCTGAGAAAAAGTAGGTATGTGCTTACATTGGGGCGGCAATGTGGGTGATGGGTATTTAGGGTAAAGAACTCCAGTTTGATAAGCAGCAAAAGCTAAGATATAGAGTTAATTTTTTTTTTTTTTACGTTTGTTTCTTTTTTCATCATAGACCAAGAATTTCCATTTAAAATAATGACATTTTGGGAATGGTAGTGCTGTCTGCCATTAAATCCTAGATCACTCTTCCTAGAATTCAAAAAAAAAAAATATGTTTCCCAATAAAAGTAATTTTCCTTGAAGAAATTCACAAAAGTAGCTGTGAGAATAATTCAGTATGTATACATAGGTGTCATGGAAAAAAGTCTTCATCTATGACAATGATAAAAAAAATTCTGTTGTTCCTTACTGAGTGAGACTCCATGATTGACTGGTCCTGAATACTTCAGGGCAAGGAAGCAGACTCTCAGACTCACGATGCTTTAAATGTTTATATGTCCCAATCAAGTGCTCTAATACCTAGAGAAAGCCAGTTCTTTGTCGCTCTATCCAGCTTAGGGGAGGCAGTACTTTGTTATAGTCGTGGTAAATTACTACAGATGATGCTCTCTTGGAAGATTATTTCTAAACCATAAAGTATTCAGAACTATTATAAAACATATCGCTATACTGATAACAGTACTATGTTTATATTGAAACCCATGTTACCGATGCAAGTTAAAGAAGTAGAACTTTGACCAAAATGCGTCATAAAGCTTTAGAACCTATCCCGTTCACTATATGTCTGTTGTTATTTTCAGTCCACTAACCCAAAATCTTTATGAAATTTTGATTACAAACAGTTACTGCCTGTAACTGACTCCATTTCTAGTAAATGCTATTTTAATACGTAATAATAGAGGTATCTATGTTAGACAGATGATATGGAATTCCTAGTGTCAGCAGCGGCAATGAAGCTGTTTTTCAATTCCTAGAATGTAAAGCAGTATTTATTCCTTTTTATTTTTCATAAATGAGTACATATGTCATTTTTTTCTCCCTTTGGGGAAATGGCTGGTGTTACTGAAGTACACCTGGTCATTTTGTGAGGCTACCAGGAGTAAATTGTGATTCATCTTCCCTGCACTGAATTTTAATCAGTCCCTAAGAAGTATTGGTTTTGACTTCTGGTTAAAATGTCGGAGGACAAGTTAAGCAACCGGAATTGTCACACATTGCTGAGGGATTTTAAAGTGGTATCACCACTTCAGAAACCGTGTGACTATTTCTTATGAAGTTAAATAAACATCTACCCTACGACCCGTCAATTCTTCTCCTAGATAATTTCCCAAGAGAAAAGAAAATATATATGCAGAGAAAGACTTTTACAGGATTAGTCTTTTCTGCTTTATTATTATTATTATTATTTTCCTTTTCCAAGTCAAGGGGACTTGGTGCTGGCTGGCTCTGTGTAGTGTTGAGAGTGCTTAAATCTATCCTTTCTGGCTAGTATACGGGTTGTGTGAGAACCAGAATGCAGATGCTAAACCCTCAGATGAAAGTCAAGTGGTGAGCTTGAAGGAGAGAAGAGCTCTAGAATTTGAGTGCCAGGCAAAGTCTAATATTCTTAGCACTAGGTTGCCCCAATTTGCCCCACAGTCTTATGGTACAGCTGGGGCTATCCCAGACATGGCACACCAGGAGGTAATTTATATTATTTAGCGGGCACTTTCTTATCGTACTGTATGCGCCTCTGCCCTTACCCGTGTGTTAACTGCATCGCTTCTTGCCAGAAAGCCATGGTGGTAGCTACGACTTCTAACAGAATTTGTAGCTATATTCTAATCCTGGTAGTGAGTATTCAATTTTTCTTAAAATATGTGGTTAGTTTGAAATTGCTTTACAAAGAGAAGGATAATAGCGGTTAGCTTATGAGCCTTGGCCAATGCTCATGTAATTGGATTCTCGCCTAAGAAAGAGAAAGAAAATAGTCAATCACATCCTACAGGAGGAATGATGTGAGCAAAGGTGAAATCTGGGTGAATCTGCTTTATTCTTAATAGCCCCCAACCTGAAACAACCTAAATGTCCACTAACAGTTGACTACTACTCACCATGGGGTAGGCAGAGAATTAGGTTTCACCAGGACTGGAGTTTTTCTGAGGAAATAAGATGGAGGAAAAGAGGAGCAAAGTTTCTGAGGATTATAATATACAGGGATTATAATAAGGGATCATGGAGGCGAGGCTGGGCAAGGAAGGGAATGAGGTCATGAGATTGGAACGCAGTGACAATACAGAAGTGTCAATGGATTATATAATCTGTTGGGACTAAAGAATTGTAGAAGCTGGAGATTTAGAGGGAATAAACTAGAAAAAGTAGTGGGGGTCAGAAAGTGAGATACTTCAAGTTCAAGTATTGGGAGGCTTGGGTCATTGGGCATCACACATCTAGGGTATGACCATGGGAATAAATTTATAAGTAAGGTTGAGGCAGTCATAAGAGAAAAGGGATTCAAGGGAGTTGAGAGGCCAGGGTGTTGAAGGAGCATCAAGAGTTAGGATGGCATTGAAGACAGTAACAACGAGCCGGGAGCTAAACCTTTAAAGAACGAGGGGTATGACCAAGAGGTGACAGAAAGGACTGTAACAAGAAGGTGAGCAGATAAACTTCCCATTGTGCTTGCTTCTTCTTGAGGCCTTTGTTCTTTCCATTCCCTCTGCCCAGGATGCTAATCTTATCTGATGTTAGCGTTGTTTCTGCCTTCGCCTATTGAGGTCTTTGCTCATATTTCATTTTTCTCAGTAAGACCGCTTCTGACTATCCTATAAAAATCAACCTCCCCATCCATCCGAATATATTTTCTCTATTTTCTGCTTTATTTCTCTCAATGGGAACTATCACCATCTAACGTACTACATATTTCACTTACTTTATTTTGTATGTTTTCCCTTTACTAGACTCCAGAGCTATCTTACTCAAGTTTTATTGCTAAGTCTCAAATGCCCAGGACAGTGTCTGACACATGGCACATGCTCAAGAAATATGTGTTGATGCTCTGATGGCATAAGCTTCAAAGTTTGGGGGCTTTAGAGAGGATAGAAGGACAAAAGCCAAGAGCTCTTTTTCTTCTCTTTGTAAAGCAATTTCAATATCCATATATGATGAGTGAGCAGGACATCTCCCTCCCCTCCAAGCTGAGAGATGCTACAGATGGGAAGAAATGGGAATATCCACTTAATAGGGCTTCAAGAAGCATTGTTCAATGGTTCTCACTGAACCAGTTTTCAGACCAAAGGTTGGAAGGAATGTCGCAAGCAGAGCTGAGGATTTAGCTGGTTTTGCTGTGAGTTACAGAGAACCTGGGGAAAGTTTCAGGAGAGAGAAGGAGTGGCAGCTAGTGGGTGACAGAGTTGTACGGAAAGAAATGAGCATCTGTGTGAGTGAGGTCAACTAGATGGGGCTTTTCCTGCTGGTCTCTTAGAAGATGGTGGTAGCAAGGTTTTGAGGATTTGGGTTTAAGTGATACATCAGTACTACTAGGATCACACAGGTTTCTGGAACTCTCTGAGGGTTCGAATAACCTTATAAGAAAGACAAATGAAAGTCATGTATCCCCAACATCTAACACATGTGATAGATGTCTAATAAATATTTGTTGGCTGAATAAATGGATGAAATGGCACTGACATTAAATAGTTAATTCTGAAGAGGAGAAAAAAACATCAAATTATTCTTTAGCTGTTAAGGAGTCACTCCTGTGAGAGAGCACTGTGAAAATCCAAAGAAGAAAGGCTGAAGAAATGCAGACATGACCTTTACCTTCGAACAACCTGCAGTTCAGAGTTAAACACAAATCGCGTTCGTTGTAATAAAACTCTGCATTATTTTAGTGAAGTACAAAAAAGAAAAGTGTAGCACAAATAAATGCCCTTCCAGTTTTAACATGAGAGACAAATATATTTGACTTATTGAGTCAGGAATGCAGTCATCTTTGCATACAGAGGCACAGGAGACAACTCATTGGCGTGTGGGTCATGATGATCAAAGATGACCTTGGTATTATTTTTGTCTAAGCCAATTACTTGTATGGGATCCTGGAAGATTTACATCCTCCAAGGTTCAGTTTGTTCTTTCTTAAAAATAGAGCTTAGAATTTCTGAGTTATTAGATGACGAGGGCTAAAAGATTGCCAAATACAATTTTGGTTGGCCTTTAGAATGAATCGGAGTTTGCTATATAGAGAGAGGGCATGAGCAAAGGTCCAGTAGTCAGCTGCCGATACGTCTGGGGAGTTAGTGTGGACTCAGGGAGACCCGGTCAGAGAGGCAGGACAAGCTTAGATGTACATCGGATAGTGAAGATCTATCTGCCAGCCCCTGAAGACTTGTATTGGGTTCCATCAATTTGCTTGTCCATATTATGGGGATGGGAACGTGAAGAAATCGTTTGTAACTGTGTTTTCAAGGAGCTAAGCTGATTTTTAAAAATCAGTTTTAAAGGCTCCAAAGGGGAAGAAAACAAAACCCCTTGAAGAATTCAAATCTAGAGAATAATTTGCCTACTATTATCTTAGCCATTTTGGTGGCATATACAAAGTAAGTAGGTCACTTACCTCCCCTCGAAACTCATTATTACTTCAAACTTGGTTTTTTGTGTGTACATATGCTGCCATTACCAGTCCAGAGGCATTTTGCAATGACAGATATTGTTAAGAACCTTCAGAGTGTTAGTCATTGCCTCAGTGGCAGTGGTTCTCAAAGTGTGTTTCGGGGACTACTTGGGGTGGAGGAATGCAAGGACCCTCTTGAGGGGAATCATGAAGTCAAAACTATTTTCATAATTGGACTGATATTTACCGTTTTGCACTTTCTTTCAAGAGTGAATAGTAGTTGAGTTGTCCAGAGATTATGTCACATTAAAAATACGTTTTTCACATTAACAGATAATAATTCATTATTGACATATTAAGAATAAGTAAATAAATAAATATTTTTTAAATTCTCCATTTTAATTTCTAATGTTGTAAATATTGGTAAGTGACCCTCATAAAGCACTTTGAAGGTTCTCAATAATTTTTATTTGTTTGTTTGCTTGTTTATTTTTACATGCATGATGTTTGGTTTGACTTGCGACTGTTGAAATAAACCCTTTCTTTGTGGTGGTGGTATTCAGAAAGGTCATTCCTTTTTCACTGTGATTTTTTTTTTCTCCCTCAGCATTTAATTATAAAAATTTTCAAATATACAGTAAAATTGAATGTTACGGTCAATATTTATTTTTCTACAGCCTAGATTCTACCATTATCTTATTTGATTTATTGCTCATCTATCCACCTATCCATGTTCCTATCCATCATTAAGTGTAATAATTTTTAATTTAAAGTTTACCAAACAACTCTACCAAAATGAAGAGAAAGATTTTTTTGCCTAAGCGTGTCTCCATGTGGGAAAGAAAATGTAACTTAGTAATTTTGCCTGAATTACTTAAATACTGAGACAAAAATACTGATGTCAAAACACACTGTTAGGGGAATTTGGTACAAGGTACATCTTGCCTTGAACATTCTCTTCCTTTTCTTGGCTCATAGTGACAATCTGCACATTTAATGATTTTTTTTTTTTTCCTGGAAAGCTCACAAGACATCTGTCTTAAGCTATGGAACCAATATTAAAAAGTTATTAGGAGCAGCTGAATAAAACATAAGCGAGAGATGAGGCCATCGAATTTTCCTGAAGAAAAAAAGTTGTCTGACCCTTTCAGACATTTAAAATATATGCAGATCTGCACTGTGGTTATACAGTAGAAAACAAGGCTATAGGAAAAAAAAACAGCTTGCTGGGGCTCTTCTAATTTATTATTTTTCTACTATACTGCCTCTAAGGTTTGAAAGAAAGGAAAAATCTCAGGGAATAATTTCAATTTTTCAGTCCATTAAGGTTTATCTTCTCTTAATATTCAAATTTCCTCAGGACTCTGCTTACAATAATTGTTTCTTTAAAGATTTCCCAGTGTTTATGTTTGGCTGTTATTTCCTGGTAAACTATTATATACAGAAGCTCATGATTTTTCTATGATTTAAAAAAGGTAAGACTAGGGTGTGATTTTATGACATCTGTTTTGAATTCATTTTTCTTCAGTTTACATTATGTTTGAAGCTTTGCTATCTACAATAACCGTGTTTGGCATTATCTAGGCTGGTTAAGAGTTTGTATACAAAAATTAGATTTTCTCTGAATTGTGTCTTATAGGCTATAAATTTAAGTTTTTAAGATTTGTCCTTATAGTTTTCCTTCTTCTGTATATCAATAGCTTTGTCTTTTTTATAACTTAAAAAAAGTGAGGTAAAAACCAATAGAGTCTACAGCCATGCTACCCTGAACAAGCCTGATCCTGGCTGATCTCAGAAGCTAAGCAGGGT
>NW_011888877.1:3009526-3020615 GCF_000151845.1 Pteropus vampyrus | reverse complement strand
AGCTTGAATTACAGATGATTTTTGATTATCTTGATTACAGATGATTTTTGATGAAATCAAAAGTGTTATCTTTTGTGCCCAAGGGAGTGATCGTATGCACATGGGAAAATGTTTCATTCCGGTGTGGCACGTAGCTTGCCACTTTGGTTTTTCACTGGATGATTCTGATCCCAATAGCTTCACATGTTTGAGCTAAGGTGTGTAGAGGGCAGGACTGTTGATTATGGGTTCATCCCAAAGAGTAGGCTTTGAGGCTCCTCTCAAGTGACAGTTGGAGATGTAGTGACATTTTGAGCTTCCACAGAGAAAGATGGCCACAGAAGGGAACCACGTTATAAAGGGGAAGGGAGCCTGTTATTGAAATAAAAACAGTTTCATTTAAACAGTCAAGTGCTCTGTGTGCTGTTTTCCAGAAGTTTTTAATATACAAACATAAGAAATGCAAGCAAGCATTCCCTACATTTCAGAAAAGTACACAACGAAGAAAAAGGTTATATGTGAGAGGCAAGAAGGCAACTTTTCCATTGTTCCTACGTGTACGTCAGCTTCTTGGTTGGCTGACAGGATGCTTTTGTGCAGTGTGTCATCCTTTCTTATTCTGGCGTCTGATGAAAGAGATAACCTGGCACAAGACTCCTGGAAACAACATTAACTGTGGATTCATAGCATGTGTCAGGAAAGGTGTTTCCATTTTCAAACACTTTCTTGAATCTGACAGTTGAACTCTTTCCAGACTACATCCTTTTGCTAAGTAAGCAGTGAATAAATAAATAGGGATCCAGCCAAATGTACTGTTATAGATAATGAGCAAAAAAAAAATGTCCATTGCCGGTGTGAGGAAGCACGCATTCGACTCTTAGAATTGCCCTTAGTGATTCGAATGTGTGTGGTGGAGAGGGTGAGGGAGGAGAGTGGAGGACAGCCCAGGAAAAAGAAAAGAGAAGCATCGCGAATACAGATTCCACCTCGTTTTGCGGGAAGAGCTTGTAAGTGATGGATGCGATGCGTGGACCATTCTGAGCAGCTGATAGCTTTTTTCTTTTTTTTTAATGTCGTAGCAGTGACTCAAATGTATTATTCTCCATTCAAACAAAGATATCAAAGAAACTCAGTAGAGGGACTAAAACAAAGGCAGTTTCGGAAGAAAATAAACAGGTACAAAGGGAATTTAAAGGGCTCCTTTGCACGAGGCAAGGGAGATAAGTGAATGAAGAGAGTTCAGCCAGCTAGTATGCCTCATTTGAAAAAGTTTCCAGTTCTGAAAAAGCTCATATTGAAAGGTGAACTAAAGGGCATCTGAATGCTGTTCGTTTCAGCATCCAGGTTTCTATAAGGACGAAGAACCTGCCATTTAAATCTGCATGATGTTCTCTGTTCTTTTCTATAGTTATATTGTTCCTCAAAGAGGAAGCCAAGTTTGCAGGGGAGATTTTTCCTGAGAAAGAAAATCTGAACAATCTCCATAGGGATGAATCACTTTCAGTGAAAGATTCCTCAATCATGATTTTCAGATCATTTAACTCTTATCACCGAATATTCCCTTGGACATGAACTGTTTAGTGGTTCCCCTGAGGTAGCGTCACTCCCCTCACAAGAGCTGAGCTGTGGTGGTTGGGTTTTGGGAGCTAAGGTGCTAAGTGAAAGAGGGCAGGGTTGGAAGGTGGGGAGTGGTCTCCCCAAAGGGGCTTCTCTAGGGTGTCAGATGATGGGATTCTTGAGGATTAAGCAAGAACTTCTGAGATTCTAAAATGAAAATGCATTCTTGGAACAGTCCTGGAGGAAGATAGTAAAGAAAGGGAAGAGAGAGGTAGGGTTCCCGTTGATAACCGGAGCGACGCCCCCGACTCTGCTTATCCTGGACTCCTCGGTTCAGTGTGGTAGCCCAGAGGGCTGAGAAGTACCGTGGATGGCGTAGTGCACTGCCTGGTCCTTTGGATTGGGTGGCTCGCTGCCCCAGCCACCCTGGGTGATGACCGATGCCGGCTCACAGCTGAGCCCCTCGCTAGGTGCTCACTCATGGGGCAACCAGCATCTAATGATAGAGACCCAGCCCCCACCTCAATTCAGGAAATCACCAAAGGGCCAACCCAGCTCCTGAGCTCTCCAAGAGCCCATCTGCTATCTATGTCACAACTGGCTCATGGCTCATCTTCTTCCCCCGCCCAGTCCTGCTGCCCTGACTCCCTGACAGGTGTCACCCCTGAGAGCACCTCCCCAGTAAGTCAGCTCCACACATCTCTAGCTGAGAGTCTGCTTTCCAGAAATTTGATCTTTATCGACCTCTGTAAATTTCTTTTTTTCTTTTTAAAATTATCTTCAAACTCTTCCAAGATGGTTCATTCATAATTTTGATCTGTAGTCGTGCGAGGTCCGAAAGGTGTCAGATTTATCTCTGAGCAACAAACGAATGACACGCTTTGAGACTCTTCAGGTCATTTGTTAAATCTTCATGCTCTTTAAGTAAATAGCAGAGTTGGAACACAGGGTCTGCTTGTAACCAACAAGTAGCCTTCAGAGCATAATGAGAAGAAGGGGCCAGGGACCCTGAAGAAGGGGCCCAGCCTTGGACAAATGCCATTAAGGCCAAAGCAAATGGAAGCCTCTCAGAGCAAGGACAATCTCCATGCTTAGGAGAATCCTCGGTTAAGGCAATCCATCAAGACAGCTCAGAGGTCAGCAGACGCAAGCTAATCGCAGACACAGTGAAGTGGAGAACTGACAGACAGACACGTTTCAATCAGAGTGAAGTCTGCAAATTGATGAAATGTAATGAAACCCATAATTAGAAGAAAGGATGGAGAGGCACAAAATGCCTCCTTCCAGGAGGAGAAAATTGCATTTTTTCCCTTAGAAATGGTTATTTGGACATTTTTTATCTTTCAGATACAGGTTTTCTGGAGCCTCGGGCAAAGGCTTTGCTTGGCTTGGCCTCATGGAGTTAAGTCTGAGCTGTGCCGATTCACTGCTGTGCCTGGGTGGAAATATTTATGCCTAAAGCTTGGAAAAAGTCAAGGCACCAAGTGGCTCGCCCAGGTTCCTTTGAAAGAAGCGTCGACCCATCCTAAAAGAAGACTATACAGACATGTATTTCATTACAGAAATTTGAAAATATGGATCACTTCCTAAGGAATTATGTCATGTCGCCCAGTTTACAGAGCAACCGAATTGGAACTTTGGACCCCGATTTCTGTTCCGTTTCTCCATTTCAGCCTTTTTCTTAAAAACACCTGAAAACAACTGCTATAACCCCCTTGGCCTGTAACCCCCTCTAAGAGTCATCTAACGCTTATCCTCTCTTTTCATCAAAGCATCTCAGAACCATAGAGTCCACCCCTGGCCTCACTTCCTTTCCTGCCCTTCAGTCCCCAGCCATTTGAAATCTGACTTCCGTTCCACCTACTATGTCGAAAGCGTTCTTGTTAAGGCCGCCAGGACTTACTAATTGTCAAACACAATAGAGAATTTTTTCAGGACTTATCTCACTGAAAGTCTTTGGTGCCTTTAATGTCACTGATCATTTTCATCTGTGACCTAAACCTCATCATCTCTGAGAGCTCACTTTCCTCTGTCCGTTTGGCCCCTCTGTTCTTCAGACTCTGCTCACCTTCTGTGTGTGCCTCTGTCATGTCTGATGCTAAAATCTATTACTTTAAATACACACACACACACATACACATATATGTGTATATATATATATATATATATAATTGACTTACAATATTATATTAGTTTCAAGTGTACAAAAGAATGATTAGACATGTATATACCTCATGAGTGATCACCCTGATAAGTCTAATATCCATCTACTGTACATAGTGACTACAATTCTCTTGACTGTGTTCTCCGTGCTGTACTTTACATCCCCATAACTAATTTTATAACTGGAAATTTGTACTTCTTGATCCTCTTCACCTTTTTTACCAGTTTTCCCTACTCTTTCCCATCTGGCAACTATCAGCTGTTCTCTGTATCTATGAGTTTGTTTCTGTTTTGTTTTGTTTGTTCAGTTATTTTGTTTTATAGATTCAACATATAAGTGAAATCATATGGTATTTGTCTTTCTCTGTCTGACTTATTTCACTTACTCTAATACCCTGTACGTCCATCCATATTTTCGTAAACGGTAAGATTTCATTCTTTTTTGTGGCTGACTAATATTCCATTGTATATGTACCACATCTTCTTTTTCCATTCGTCTATCAATGTACACCTAGGCTGCTTCCATATCTTGGCTCTTGTAAATAATGCTGCAATGAACATAGAGGTGCATATGTCTTTGTGAATTAGTGTTTTCGTTTGTTTGGATAAATTCCCAGAAGTGGAATTTCTGGGTCATATGATAGTTCTTCTACTTTTAATATTTTGAGGAGCCTCCATACTGTTTCCCATAGTGGCCGCATCAGTTTACAATCCCGCCAAGGGCGCATTGGTAAAACCCTTTACTTTTAATCGGGGAGATTCTAAATCTTCAGGCCAGAACATTCTGAGTCTTAGGCTTTAAAATCCAGTCCCTTTAGGACAACTTGACAGTATGTTCTTCAGTCACTCAGATTCAAAATGTTCAAAAATAAACTTACTTTATTTCTCCACAAATCCCTAAGTCACCCCAGTTATTGACACAGGATCCACTCACGACTCCTCCTCTCCCCACACAGCGCCTTCGGGCACAGATCCTGACGGTGTAACCCTTACACTTCCGGAATGCATTTGTTCCCCTTCATCCCTCTCATTGCTGTCATTTCGGGCCCTTATCATCTCTCACCTGGATTGTTCTAACAGCCTGTTTCATGGGTTCACTAAGGAAAGTCCCCTTAGTGGACCTCACTCGAGTCATCTCAGAGCTACCATGCGGTTTCTTGTGGGAGGTGGATAAAATTACCCACTGTGAGTCTCATCTGCATTGTCCTTAAAGTCACTTCTTGGAGACAGCTTCCCATTCATAATGAATGAAGAGAACCGTAGATCTAAAAAATCCCTTTAAAATGTACCGCCTCTGGAAATTATGTCGCTTGAGAGGTTGCCTTGCCCTTGGAGTAAACTGCACTTGCTCTGGAGCCCCAAAACTGTAAAGCTGATGAACCCCATCTTCAGACAGAGTGTAGGAACCACGTGAGTATTTCCAGGGCGTTTCCCAGCGCCGATGTTGGCAAGGAATATAGGGAGACTAGAATGAAACTTTTCGATAATTTTCTGCCTCTGGTTTTACCCATATTCCTATTTCGTGATTATCAAAAGATTCTAAGTACTGGCTTGCCCCCCAAAAGGGAGGCATCCACAGTTTTATCAGATACTGAGACAAGGAGACATAATTGAGTCCTCAGCTGAGAGTGTTGTTCATTTCACATAGCTTTAAAGCAGACACAGAAGGTGTAACTGGTTCTGGGTGTTCTCCCTGTCCCTCTCTTCCCTCTCTCCAGCCACATTGCCATTCGGGCTAAACCACGCTCTCTCCTAACACAGGGCATTGGTACATGCTGTTCCCTAAGGCTGAAAACACCTCCTTCTCCTCCCTCACACAATCTCCATGCCTAGAGGGTCACTATTTAACTACGAATAGTCGATTACGGAACAGTAATCAGATTTCAGTATAAATCTCGCATCTCCAGATATCCCATGCACCCTGCCCTCAAGAATTTTTGTTTCTCTGTGATCTCTTAGGGTTCCATTTCTTTCCTTTCCTTCATGATGCTTTGCTCCAGTTTGCAATCCGTGTAGATTACTCTTCGATTAACACCTGGCCTCTCACATCCCACTGGAACGTGAGCTCCATGAAAGCGCAGGCCATGTTTTGTTTTATTTTTAACTTTCATCACCATCAATTTTATTTATTTATATTTTTTCTCACTTAATGTGAGATGTATACTCTTAATAAAATTTTGAGTGCATAATACTGTATTATTCACCGTATCATAATATCGTGCAGCAGACTCTACAATTTGTTCATCTTGTTTATCTGGAACTTTATTCCCCTTGAACTTCATTTCCTCCTCTCCCTCAGGCCCTGGCAACCACCATTTTACTCTCTGTTTCTATCTGTTGAATAAACATTTCTCCAAAGAAGACAGGAAAATGGCCAACAAGTACATGAAAAGATGCTCAACATCACTAGTCATCAGGGAAATATAAATCAAAACCACAGTAAGATAGCACCTCACCCCTGTTAGAATGGCTATTATCCAAAAAAAAAAAAAAAAAAAAAAAAAAGAAGAAGAAGAAGAAAGAAAAGAAAACCAGTGTTGGCAAAGATGTGGGAAAATTGTAACTCTTTACATGGTTGGTGGGAGTGTAAATCGGTGCAGCCACTATGGAGAACAATACGGAAGTGCCTCAAAAAATTAAAAATGGAACTACCCTGTGACCCAGTAATCCCACTTCTGGGTATTTATCCAACAAAATTGAAATTAGAACCTCAAAGTGATATCTGCACTCCCATGCTCACAGCATCATTATTCACAATAGCCAACATATAGAAACAACGGGGTCCCATTTGCTTTTTGTTCACTGGTTGTTTTGTTTTGTTTTAATCTCTGTGCCTTTCACTGCGCCTGCACATAGACAGCACTCAGTAAATCATTGTTAATGAACAGATGACCAGGCTCAGGGCTGTCTTGAAATAGTAGCTTTTTTCCGCTGGAACTCTCTCTCTACCTCATGCTAATTCTCATCAGTGGACCAAAAAAAAAAAAAAAAAAATTGCTGTTATGTGTTAAGTGACCTCTTGACTCCAACACATGTGATGGAAAAGAGTTTACGAGGGGGTCATATGTTTCTTCCTTTACATTCTCTTGAAATAAATATGAATAGGGCTCAAAGAATCCCAGTTTTTCTCTAATAGCCTATTATATATTTCTAGTGCATAAATTTGTCATCTTGACACATTTCCTCAATGTATTTTTGGTCTATACTTCTTTGGGGTGTCCTTTTAAGAATTGTATTACGTCCCTTCTGAATTGATTTTGACCCAGATTTTAAATACTTGACGTTTTCCTTTAGAAAGCGGGACCCTTTTCCTCGTTCTTCCCATCCCAAGGCTATTTTATTTTCCAGCTCTTGCTTTTCTCACGTAGAGCTAGAATGTTTGAAGATTTATTTTGCGTTAGGCATTCTGCTAAGAACTTTTTTTTTCAGATTAGTTCATATAACACACAAAACAATGCTCTGATAAATGCGCTATTATTATCTCCATTCTACAAATGAGGAAACTGAGATTTAGAGTGTTATTTAACTGGCTCAAGGTCAAATATTTATTAAGTGGGGGAGCAGATTCTGATTCCAGAAACCACTCCTTTTGTCAGTTGTGCAAATCCAAGTGGCATTTTGAAAGTTCATTTTTAACAGATGTCTGTTGCTAGAATAAGAAATGCATTAAACACGGTCCGTGCTACTATGCTGTGAAAATTTAATGCTCAAGACAAATAGTGAAGTATTCACCTATATGCTTTTTATATCTCTTAATATTTTAAAAAGAAATATTTTTTTTTGTCAGAAGCTTTTAAAATGTGAGCATACAATTTCCTTTTACTTTAGTTCATTCATTCTCAGTGCCAGACACATAATAACTCCACCTCCAGTCTTACCAATGCCCCCAGAGAGACAAGGAGTAAAGCAGAGGCCAAGAGTGCTAAGATTTGTTCACTGGTGTTTATAGGTGACCCCAAATCCCTTTCTCCTCCTTTTCTTTGTCTTGATGACACATTTGTCTGTTATTTTCTGGAAAAATTTGCAGCCAGATGTATCGTTCCAACATTTATCTATGTACGGCAGGCTAATGACATTGGAGAAGGTTTGGAGAAGTGAGGAAAAAAAATTTAACAACCAAAAGAACCACTTTTATACAGGTAGAACGAGAATTTTGATTTTGCTCACAAAACCCACCTTTATCCATTTAAATAGTGCATTTTATGAATTCTTGGTCATTGGTAACCACTGGCTGAAAGAAAAGTCCAATACTAACTTCTACATTCATATTTCTTGACGAGTGATTTTTACTCTCTGGGGAAAGCAGGGACTCCCTTGAGTAGAAGGAGAAAGAAGCTGAAAGAGGCTAAGCCAGGCTGCTTTCCTTATCTTGATGGGTGAGATCTAGCTGACTCTATATTGTCTGCTATCAAATCAGGATTTCTTATGGCCTCAAGGTTACTTTGAACCAGAGGAGCAAAGAGTTTCAGTGGAACGATGCAGGTGGAAAACATCAGCAAGAAGCAATGGCTGATATTCATAGTTATAGGAATTTGTTCAGAAATCCTTAGCCAGGAGCGTGAAGGTGACATAAGGATTCCATAGTCACAACCGAGAGGTCAAAAGGACAGAAGTGCATCCAGAGAATTCTTAAGTGGGTGGGGGAAACTTTCTCAAATCATCTGGGACTTATTTTTTTAACTCTTTTCTGAATTTGCCAACCACCTGTAGAGGTGATTTAAAGGAACTTCTTGAAATGGAATGTAAAATTAGAGATGATACATGAACATCAAAGTCACATTAAAATCATTTCATGATTGACAAGTCCACATATTTTAATATGCAAAAGAATAAGAGGATTTTTCATTCAGTTCCGGAATCAAAGTCGAAGTTTAATTCAGTTCTTATCTAACAAAAGACACGTAGCTAAATGCTCAATGGTGACATTTGGGGAACACTCTTTACCTTTTCAGGATGGACAATATTTATCTTCACAGGCTCCTACGACTTCCCCTACAGCGCTGCGAACAGAGCTAGTGCTTCCATCTCCCTTTGGGACAATTTACATACCCTCGTTTTAGAAGATCACTCCTCTTTCTATTGTCTGAATTCTCCAGCAGGGCAGCCATGGATCCTGTGTGCTGGCCAGCAGCCATGAAGGGGTCCTTCCGGGTATTTGTCTAATGGTTGAAGAGAAAGAAACATCGTTATATACTGTTCCATGAGACATCTCCTCAGCTCGCGGGTTCATAAATATACTTAAAAGCATCTTGACAATAGAAGCACGACTTTTTGTTGAGACATAGTTGAAGGAAAAAACACTTTATATGTTCTACAGTTAAGAAATCACTGTTTTACACCATTTTTCCTCTCTGAAATGGAATTTCTACCTTAAACAGATGCTGTTTAATAGCTGTGTCTATAATTAAGGAAATAACCAAATCCAGTATTAAAAAAAAAGTCTGCTTAGATTGACCACTTTTTATTCTTTCACATTGCTTTGTAGTCACATAATTGAGCATCTAAAAATTGATATATATATATATTCCTTTTTTTGTCACTATGGAATTTGTGTATGTCCACTTTTCGCTCATAATGATGATGTACTGGAAAATAAAAGGTTTGTAGAGGAAAAAGACATGGCTCGAATTCCAGCTCTGACACCTACTACCTCTGACCCTTGGTCATCAGCTATAAAAATGGGAATACTGATGCCTATCTCATGGGGTTGTAAATATGTTCATGTAATAATATATGTAGAATCGTTCGGACAAAGCCTCATACAAAACTGACATTCCCATATATTATAGTCTGCCAATGAGCTTTAATGCAAATGTAACATGTAGTACAGTAGAGCAGAGTGAAAAGAAGTCTTTTAAATTAAATAATTTAAACTATAATTTAAGAAAACTTTCTTTAAATTAGAGAAGACTTGAATCTGCTTGTTTTAAAAGCCATATCATTTTTCAGGAAAAACTGATCCAGCAGAGCCAACACTATGATATAGCTTAAAAAAAAATTATTAGATTATTGGACTTTAAACCCAATGGACTTATAGGGCAGCCAGGCAAAAGAACCAAGTTTTTCAGAAGTGGAGGGAAATCTGCTTCGAACAAATTTTATTTAGGCTTTAAATGGTATGCTAGTTCCAGTTAACATGAGGGTTACAAAGCTTTTAATTTTAATCCTTCCAGATTTTATTAACATAAGTACATAATTTTTTTATATTGATATGACATGGGAAGGAAAAGAATAGCTCTTGGTAAGTTAACATAGTTCTCAATAGTAGAGCCAGAAAAAGAAGGAAAATTGAAATTTAATTAATTAGAATTAAAGATATTGTGATTTTTAAAATCTGGAAGGCATTTATTATATATTATTATTTGAAATACCCTTAAGTTGAAATCAAATAACTCAATTAGCTTATTCTCCTCATAATTCGCCCCCAAAACACTAACTGGTACCCATTCAAATGACAACTCTATAATTAAATAGTGATTTGGTATCTAAGTTAAAAAGACTTTTTTTCCCATTTATTTATGTCTTTCTATATTACAAAACATTAAATTATTAAAAATAAACTAGCTGCAAATAACTCATTGGTGTTAGAAATATTGGTATAAATTTTCACTTTCTCTCTGTTTTTTGAGAAATGAGTTGGAAAGCTCAGTAACGAAGGCCCTGATCCATAAACCATCCCATGACTTCCCTGATGTTCCAAAGATCTCATTAATTTACACACTAAATACTGCTCAAAGACACCGGATTGCAAAAGACATGAGTTGTCACTACTTAATAAAATATCCTTGCCCCAACCACTAACAACATGAGTCTGTTTTGCAAACTCAATTTTCATGCCGAATAGTCTTAATTTTAAATGATAATAACAAATTGAGACAATACACTCGAATGTTGCTGTTAAATATATTGTTCACGGATTTTTTTTCCTGTGGAAAGTTTTGTGACATTTTTCCTGATGAACACGACTTAAGAGAGGCCCAGACTGTAAAACAATCAATTAGGTTGGATAGCTCAGGATGAGACTATCTTAAATTGCTATTAAGCTCTTTTGGTACCAAGCTGTCATTCTCTTGAGATCATTATGGCGTGATCCTGCTTTAGGAAGGCAGATGGATTAGAAAATCTCTTAGGTTCATCCACCCTTAGTTTTTGAGCTACTGAAAGCTCTGTTTGTCTTTGGAGTAGTGTGAAGGTGGAGCAAAACAGAAACCGCAGGAGAAAATGTTTTTCTCTGACATTTCGAACAAGGAGGTAGGTGTTTACAGATGAACATGTAAGAGGGAGCAGTCGGAAACAAGCCTGGGACCTCTTATGCTCAGCTGTGGGAAGATCATTTTACTCTGGAACACATGACCTTGAAATCTTTTAAAGCCCCAGGCCAGCACAGGCC
>NW_011888877.1:3001064-3009476 GCF_000151845.1 Pteropus vampyrus | reverse complement strand
AACAAATTTTATTTAGGCTTTAAATGGTATGCTAGTTCCAGTTAACATGAGGGTTACAAAGCTTTTAATTTTAATCCTTCCAGATTTTATTAACATAAGTACATAATTTTTTTATATTGATATGACATGGGAAGGAAAAGAATAGCTCTTGGTAAGTTAACATAGTTCTCAATAGTAGAGCCAGAAAAAGAAGGAAAATTGAAATTTAATTAATTAGAATTAAAGATATTGTGATTTTTAAAATCTGGAAGGCATTTATTATATATTATTATTTGAAATATCCTTAAGTTGTAATCAAATAACTCAATTAGCTTATTCTCCTCATAATTCACCCCCAAAACACTAACTGGTACCCATTCAAATGACAACTCTATAATTAAATAGTGATTTGGTATCTAAGTTAAAAAGACTTTTTTTCCCATTTATTTATGTCTTTCTATATTACAAAACATTAAATTATTAAAAATAAACTAGCTGCAAATAACTCATTGGTGTTAGAAATATTGGTATAAATTTTCACTTTCTCTCTGTTTTTTGAGAAATGAGTTGGAAAGCTCAGTAACGAAGGCCCTGATCCATAAACCATCCCATGACTTCCCTGATGTTCCAAAGATCTCATTAATTTACACACTAAATACTGCTCAAAGACACCGGATTGCAAAAGACATGAGTTGTCACTACTTAATAAAATATCCTTGCCCCAACCACTAACAACATGAGTCTGTTTTGCAAACTCAATTTTCATGCCGAATAGTCTTAATTTTAAATGATAATAACAAATTGAGACAATACACTCGAATGTTGCTGTTAAATATATTGTTCACGGATTTTTTTTCCTGTGGAAAGTTTTGTGACATTTTTCCTGATGAACACGACTTAAGAGAGGCCCAGACTGTAAAACAATCAATTAGGTTGGATAGCTCAGGATGAGACTATCTTAAATTGCTATTAAGCTCTTTTGGTACCAAGCTGTCATTCTCTTGAGATCATTATGGCGTGATCCTGCTTTAGGAAGGCAGATGGATTAGAAAATCTCTTAGGTTCATCCACCCTTAGTTTTCGAGCTACTGAAAGCTCTGTTTGTCTTTGGAGTAGTGTGAAGGTGGAGCAAAACAGAAACCGCAGGAGAAAATGTTTTTCTCTGACATTTCGAACAAGGAGGTAGGTGTTTACAGATGAACATGTAAGAGGGAGCAGTCGGAAACAAGCCTGGGACCTCTTATGCTCAGCTGTGGGAAGATCATTTTACTCTGGAACACATGACCTTGAAATCTTTTAAAGCCCCAGGCCAGCACAGGCCATTGCCTCCAGCAGTTAACAAATGATGCTAGAATCCCTCCGGACCCACATTTAAAGGATGGACTGGCAAAAGCAAAGGTCATCACAATACACTAGTGGAGCTAGGGAAGTCATTGGGTACAGGTGAGGAATCAGAGAAAAGATTGTGTGTTTGTTTTTTTGTTTGTTGTTTTTTGTTTTTGAACAGAATAATCTGTAGCTTCCCGAGTTCAGGTTTACGATTTCCTGGTTGTGGCCTCCCTTAAAATCAAACAGAAAACCGACAACCTCATTCCAAGAATGCACATGGGGAGCTAACAAGAACTAAATAAACAAAGCTCTGTTTGCTCAAATATTTAGCAAATAGCTTAGGGATTACTGCATACACCATTGGTGAGATTTTCGCCAATTCTCAAAGATGTTTCTGTGCTCTACTAATAAAACAATTCGTGTATGTATAATGGCACATTGTAATTTTTTCCACATGGTTAGCACTTAGACAAAACCTGAGGGAAGAAAGTCAGTATTTGACCAAACCTTATAGAAATCAACATTATGACAGCATAGTAAAAACCCAGATCCAAAACAGGGTAAAACTAACAGTAGCAATGATCTGATATGTCAGTACATATTTTTTCCTCATACTTTTTCTTCCTATCACTATTCTTTCTTGTTATGACCTCAGTAGATGGATGATAAAGGTACTGGAAATAACACATTGAAATTTTATAGCTAAAATCTTACTAAATGTTGAGGGGTGTGTCTGTCTGCTTTAGCTGTAAATACTCAGCAATGTATTGCCTGTGAAGCAAAAATTTGTAGTTGGAGAAACCTCAAAGAGAATTCTTTTGGTTGAGCATCTGGTTGATGGGACTGGATCCAAGCAATTATGATTTGTGACTCTAATCTCGGGCAAAGCCATGTTCTGGGATTATTCATTCCTGCTTCGGCAATTAATTTGTGGAGTTGAATTTCTGCATGAGGTAATAGCTGAATAGAAGAGAATAAAATCCTTTCCAATTTTACATTTAGGAAGAAGTCACAGATCTTTATAAAAAGATGTAGCCGTTTTTATGTGTAAAACAAATTATGTCTGTCTACAATTTGGAACCAAGTAATGGTATGGATTGTTTTGAGTGACCTCATGTTTAATTCTGGTGACTAAAGCTCAATCTATTGAATGGAATTTAGCACTAGTAACATTTGTTACTTTATCCGGCTCAAGGATTAAAGTAAATCTCTTGATAATTCAATCGCTCATTCATTCAATAAATATTTGCTGAGATTCTACTACTATGTATGTGCTGGCAGTGTTCTAGGCACAGAGAGAGAGCAGTGGATAGAAAAAAGTCCCTGATTTATGGGGATTATATTTTTGAAGAAAGAGTCAATAAATATATAGTAGAATGTTACCATATATAATGCACATCACGAAGAAAAATAAAGTGTGATGGAAGAGAACTTTTGAAAGTGGGTGAAGAGATTCTGTTAAGTAGAATGGTCAGGGACAACCTTGAAGCTCTAACATTTCAGGAGAGAGTGAGCCATGAGGAAATCTGGGATCTGGAAGAAGAGGCAGAAGGAAGAACGAGTACAAAGGTTCTAATGCAGGACTAAATTTGCCTTCTTTGAAGAACCTCTAGAAAGTCAATGTTGCTGGAGTGGAGTGAGCAAATGGAGAGAGGAAAAAAAGAAACTTAGAGCATCGGTAGGGTCCAAATCAAGGAGAGCCCTATAAACTCAGACTGGGATTTGATGTTATCCTAAGTGCGATGGGAATCACTGAAAGATTTTGAGAAGAACGGCGTTACGTGCTTAAGGTGTTTGCCAGTCTCTCTGGCTGCGTTGCGAAATGCAGACTAATGGAGAACGGGCTGAAAGCTGGGAAGCCAAGTGCAAGTTTTCTGTGCCAGAACTCACCGTAGACAGTGGTGGCTTGTATCCACTGGCAGTGGAGCGCAAAGTCATTTAATTCTAGATATATTTCCAAGGCGGGAATGACAAGATTGTTTGAGTCGGTGTTAGGCAAAGTGAAGAACGGAGGATGGTTCTAAAGGACGTGATTGGAGCCACTGGGAAGGGGTCGAGCTCCTTATTCATTCTTTTCTCGAGTATTAATTAAATGCAGACCTGTGCTGGGCACTGTATTAGGTGCTTAGGTATGCCAACGGTAAAAATAGACAAGTCCCTGAAAGACAAGGACCATAAAAATGAACATAAACAAATACATTTTAAAGTATGTTAGAAGATGATAAGTACTGTGGGAAAAAGGGAACAACAGAGAAGTTTCAGGGAGATGAGGACAGGCTCCTTTATTAAATGAGGTAGCTGAGACTGGCCTCACTGAGAAGGTGAAATCTGAATAGGGGCAATGAGGCCCACATCCTGCAGCGTAGAGGCAGAATGGGGGGTGATGGAGCAAGACAGGTAATGAGGAGACCTGACTGTGTAGGGCCTTCAAGGCCCTTGGGATTTGGTTTTTATTCGGAATGAAACATGGAGTCATTTCAGGGTCATTTGAGCAGAGAAGTGATAAGATCGGACTCATGTTTAAGTCTCACTCCGGCTGTTCCTCTGAGAATGTATTACAGGACAGCAAAGATAAAGCAGGAGGACTTGTTTGGGGCTATTAAACATTAATCCAGATGAGAGCTGATGGTGGCTTGGATGAAAGAGATAGCAGTGAAAGTGGCAACAAATGGCTAGATTCTGGATCCATTTAAAAGTAGAACCCTCTTGATTGCCTGATAAATTAGGAAACAGTGATTCTGGGTCTGAAACGCCCAGAGTTCAGTTTTTGACATTTTAGGTTTGAGGTGCCTCATAAATATCAAGGTGAAGGACTGAAGTTGGCAGCTGGATAGTCAAGTCTAGAGCTCGGGAGGAAGTTCTGATCTGGAGATCTACGTTCTTAGATGGAGTTATAAGCATGGTGTTCAGAACCATGGACAATGGGTGAGGTCACCTTGGGAGTGAATGCGAAGAGAAAGGAGGTCAAAGACAGACCCCTTGGTCGATCCAACATTCAGAAAAAAGGGGAAAGAGGAAGAACTAGCAAAGGAATCACTGAGGTAGGGAAGAACCAAGTGCATATGCTGTCAGCTGAAGAGAATGCATTATGGAGGAGGGGATGGTCAACCGTGGAAAGGCTGCCGGGAGGTCAGCCTTTGCAAAGAACTTGCAAAGTTCTGAGAATTGGTCTTTGGATGTAGCAATGTGAGACAGCCATTAATGACTTGATAGCAGTTTTGGAGGAATAGTGGGGGACAATGTTTTGAAGAGAATGGACATTCGGGGCAATGAAAGGCTATTCTGTAAAGTGAGGACTACGGAGAGAGAAGCAGATAGGGGCAGAGAATAAAGGAACCAACCCAAATGATTTTATCTATCGTAACTAATTTTCCTTTCTGGCTACATACAAGCAAGTTCTTCGCAAAGCCTGAAGGAACGCTGACTCATTTCTTTTCTCAGTGATTAGCACTTAATTACTGCATTAAAATATTTGTTGCTTTTTATTCAAAATCGATTTGGAAGTTCTTTATTAAGCCTTCTGAAAATTCATCCTGCCAAAAGAAACATGAATTCCTTGGAGGGTTTTTATGACCTAGAAAAAAAGGGTTTCTTTCTTTTTATTGAGTTATTTGTGTTACCAAGTCTGGCTATGTTCTTAATCTCATATTATAATAAGTTAATACTTGTAGTGCAAGCACGATAATGCAGTACTTGGTATTGAGTTAACCGTAAAAATAATTGAATTTCATATACACCTTCCTAAAAGAAAGGTAAAGATTGTGATTATACACTCTGTAAATAACAACGCATTGCTTTGTGATGTCTCTTGAGCAGTTGTTTTATATTCAACTCTTGTATCATTGATCTTATTTCTTCCTATTTAGATTGTAAGCTCTTAGAAGACAGAAACTGTATGCCATGCATATCCCTCATAGCAAAGAACAGATGTGTATTAAACCTTATGTCTCTTTAGTTGAATGATTAAATTAATGCTCTCTAGCTTAAAAGCTTGGTAGTAACAGGCAGAATGCCTGTTCTTTCTGGTAGGACATAACGAGAATGTCTTCTAATTTGTGGCTTAATTTTTTATAGTGCCGGGTTTTACTGAAACTAGATCCATATTTTTAGGGGCGCTTTCATCCTGCTTGTACTTCCTGTTCTCCATTAAGCATTTTGAAATCAAACTAACCTTTTTGGGAATTGTATATTGTATATTGCTTTTATCTTAATTTGAATCCACAGTTTAATTAAAATGGTTGTATTTAATCATTTCTTTTATAAACAAAGGCATTTAGTGACCCTTGTAAGTCTTGTCATTGGTGAATAATGACTGGCATATATTTTGAGTCCCACTTAACTGATTTTATTACAAATTTCTTTGAAATAATAACTTTTCAATAGATTTTTGATTTTTCCAAAATATTTGTTAATGCATCTCTCCAAATATATACTATTTTATTTTGTAACCTTATAATTCCATCATCAAAAATTATTATTAGGTGATGGGACTTAAATATGAAAATGGACCATTTACTATTTTTAAATCTAGCTTATTTTCATATAAAGAATGTGCTGACTCTCTGATAATCTTCCCATTAGAAGCATCTTTAAAAACATAAGTAAATATTATGAACTACAGGGAATTCAACAGCTTAGTTACCAAACTAAATAGGTGTTTCTTGATAGAAACATCTGAATGTGCTATTTCTATTTAGTGCTTTAGATGAAGAACATCACAGAAAATTCTTCCAGGAAAATCTCCTTGGCTTAGCTAGTTTGCTTTCTCTTTTCCACCTTAGAACCTGCCACATACTTATTAAATTCTTGCAAAGGAACTAAGTATCTTTTTGGTTCTGAAGGATGTGATGAAGATTTGAGACACAAATCAATCTAAGCAAGAACTTTATTTTTGCAAATTTGATAGTAACTTTAGGCCATAAATTCCTGCCACAGAAATAAAGTAATGACAGGCTCTTTGGATCTGATACTTTAGAGTCTGTCATTTACATAACACACTTCCTCAAGTCCTGCCATAGGTCTTCCGATGATAGGACCCTCCCTCCTTCATTTTGTGAAACAGCAGAATAGATCCTTGTGCTCTAAAGTTTTATAATATATATATTATGTATCATAACTCTATATATGTCATTAGGTGTTTTGGTGTTAAGACATTGCTACCAACTGTCTTTATATTAGTTTATTCCTTTTTAAACTTATTTTCCTATTTATAGAGTCTGAAGCAGGATATTAAGGATATTCGAAGATGATATAATGGTTATTCTAGTGGAATGTACATTCATAAAATCATCAGACACCACTGGGCACCTACTATGTGCCAAGTACTGTGCAATTTACCGGAGATAAAAAGAGAAAACACACAGTTCTTTCCTTAATGGAATTAGAGACTAGTGATGTCATTTTGTTTTATATTTAAAATTAAAATATTTAAATATAATTTTTTAAAAATTAAAAATTTTTATTAAAAAAATTTTTGAGTAAAAATTATTATTAGATGATGATACTCAGCTTTTTCTCTCCTCTTGCACACTATAAAGTTCCAACTTCTTCCTTCTCTGTCACCAAATCTAAAAAGGAGGGTTCAGGGACAGTCAGATGAGTCTTCAGCTTGTGTGCAGGATCAGAGGTAAAAGGGAGACTGGAGGACAGCGAGGAGGCCCACGTGCTTGGGTTGGAGGAGAATGTGGTCCGTTCCAAAGCTTGTTCTCAAAACCTGACTTTGTTCTAAGATGATGTATGGAGTATGATGTTAGGGGACAATCGAAACATGAGAATTTTGTGTGTGCTTGTGCACAGTTTCATTCACAAGAAACACTAGGTGAAAGCAGGAAGTGGCACCAGCTGAGCACACACACGTCAAACACCCCCGGCAACCTCAGTTGCCCTGTGTTATATAATCACACTCATCCACGCCTGGTGTTGCAGCGTTTCTCCCATTTCAGCTGACCGTCCATCCACCTTCATAACTGCTCACTAAATGCCACACCTGTGATGCCCACTCACGTCCTCTAGAAAATGCTGATCTTTTGAGGATAAAGCATGATATTTGTCATAGTACTTGTGTTTCTCTTAACCACTTATTATATGTAAAATTGTGCTCCTGTTTTTTATTAGGGTTTATTTTTTTTTTGACTTGTCACTGAAAAAGGTTCTGAGTGTTGTTCCTATAGCCTTATTTCCCCATGAGCCTCGTGGTGTTAATTGCAAAATTTTGGACAGCATTCATGATTTTAAGAAACAAACCGCATGTCTGATAAGGAGTTAAAATCCAAAAAATATATGCGATTCATACAATTCAATAGCAAAACGACAATCTGATTAAAAAGTCAACAGAGGACCCAAGTAGACATTTTTTCCAAAGAAGGCATCTGAAAGACCAACGACTGTATAAACAGGTGCTCAATATCACTAACCAACAGGGAAATGCAAATCAAAACTATAATGAGACATCACCTCACACCTGTTATGACGGCTACTGTGGAAAAGACAAGAAATAGCAAGTGTTGGTGAGGGTATGGAGAAAAAGCAACCCTTGTGCCCTGTTGATTGAGATGTAAATTGGTACAGCCATTATGGAAAGCAGCATGAAGTTTAAAAAAAAAAAAACTAGAACTACCTTATGATCCAACAACCCTACTTCTGCATCATATCCAAAGTAAATGAGATCAGGAGCTCAAAGGGGTATCTGCAGCCCCATGTTTACTGCAGTGTTACTCATAATAATAACCAAGATATGGAAATGTACTAAGTGTTCATTAATGGAAAAATGAATAAAGAAAATGTGGCATATATGTAGAATGGAATATTATTTAGTCAAAAAGAGAAGGAAATTCTGCCATTTGTGATGACATGAATGAATCTGGAGGATAGTATGCTAAGTGCAATAAGCCAGACAGAGAAAGACAGATATGCCCCATGTGATCTGATGAGTATGTGAAATCTAAAAACATTGAACTCATAGAAGCAGAGAGTAGAATGGTGTTTGCCAGGGGCTTGAGTACAGGGGAAATGGGTATACGTTGGCCAAAAGCTACAAACTTTCAGTTATAAGGTGAATAAGTTCTTGGGATGTAATGCACAGCACAGTGACTTAGAGAATAACAC
>NW_011888877.1:2996106-3000153 GCF_000151845.1 Pteropus vampyrus | reverse complement strand
TTCTCATTCTTTTATCAAACCACTTTAAAGTTATCCTAATTGGAATGACCATCAGTTTTATGCTAGGACTCTGGGTAGAACAGATAGTTTGGGGCTGGAAGCCTTTCAGGAGAGTTGAATGTGAAGATATTATTCTATAAACAAAAGAATTAAGTGAAAGTTTACATAGTAGGTTTTGAGACACCTGAACTCTTTCTCAAATTGGCTCCTCAAACAGAGGGTTAGGCTTTTAGCCTCAAGGTAGGAGACTAGAAGAATCTTCTCTGGGCAATCTGACTAGAGAAGGGGAGAAGTGGGGACAAAAACAAATAAACAAAAAGCCCTGCTGTTAGGATTTTTTAAATAAAAAGGTCCAGCAGATGAAATGAAGGTCACAGTTCACAGTTGATAAGCTTCATCAGCATGCATGGATTTTCTAATCAGGTTTTGCTTTTTAAATGTAAGCTCTTCGAGATCACTAATTATCTGAGGAAGGTGTCTCGTAAGAAAGAATGAGAATAGACACACAGAGAAAAAAAACCCTTATTTTAACAGAAAGATAAGAGCAGATATCTATGAATAAAAGCAGATTCTGTATAAACAGAACAATCACCAACAGCAACAACAAAAAAGAAAGCTCCAGGAAATAAAAATGTGATAAAAATGAAATATTCGACAGGAGAAACAAGAGAAAAAGAGGAAGAGAAAACATAAAAATTTAAGAATAATCTATAATTTCTAACATCTGAATAACAGGGAAAAAAGACAAGGGGAAAGAAGACATTATCGAAGCAGAAAATTCAAGAAATTACCTAGAATTGTGGAATATGAGTTTGCAGATGAAACGGCTCCACTGACTATGCAGCATAATCTATAAACATAGAAATACACCAAATACATAAATGTGAATTTCAGATACTGGGGCAAAGAGAAGTACCCAAAAGCATTCAGATGGAGAATTCATGCGAGAAATTAGGAAACAGAATGGTTTTAGATTCTCAAAAACAGTATTGGAAGTAAGAAGTCCACAGTAATATCTTACGTACCCTGAAGGAAAAATGATTAACAATCAAGAATATATTTTTCAGACCAAAATGTCGTCAAATTTGCTTCCCACACACGTGCTATTTTAGGATGCTATTGAGAATATGCTCCACCAACAAATGATCTGAACCAACAATGCGGAAGATACAGGATTCAAGGCTAGGAATCCAACCTTAAGTGAGCAGTTAGGAAAGAAGCAGCTGGGGAGATGGCCTTGGAAGAAACCAGTGCAGACCTCAGAAGAAATGTCTTATTAAGATGAACTTAATAAGAGTACTTGACATGCTTGAAACTTCTGAGAGGAAGTTTAGACACTTGTGGTAAAACTTGCAGAGGAATCAGCCGTAAGTACTGCAAAACTAAGCAAACAAAAATGTGGCAATTATTGACTCCAGGTAAAATAAAAATATTGCACAACCAGAAAAGAGAAGTTATTATAGATGAACTTATGACACAATATTTGCATAAATAAGGTAACGATCAAATAGGAATCAAACTACACTTAGTATAAGGTGATACTGGAGGTTGGTCAGGTTGAGGGAAAGTGAATGAATTTTCATCTTCTATAGAGGGAAACGTATAGATTATTCTGAAAACAATATCGAAAGGAGCAGTATAAGCTATTTAGAGTTATGGAGAAAAATGTGAATGATGATAACAAGAAAACTATAAATCAGAGAGTGGGAACTGTGCTCATGCGTTGGGCAGCGGGTCAAGGCCCTGTTCTTTCTCCTGTCTTTAACAGGACTATTTTACTCATTCGACTATGTGCATTTATAACTGATGAAAACAAAACCCAAACTGAAAATAAAAGCAAAATTTAAAAAAAACTAAAAAAAAAAAAAAAAATCACATGCTGTTCAGTCCGAATTCTGTCCAAATAATTTTCTTTTTAAAGAAATCTGACATTCATCTTTTAGCTAAACTGCCAAGAGTGTGGAGTTATTTTGAATGGATTTCTGTGGAAAAGAACATTAAAGTAAACATGCTACCTAGAATTCGAGTAAGCTGTTTCCCAACAAAAAAGGGTTATGATGAAAGAATGATTTGCCTATCTACTACGTGAAAATGGTAATGATTATTTCTAATAACTGAGTCTTCAGAAAGCCTTGTCTTCCAGGAGCATCTTCAGATAGTGGATCCTGCTGTGAAACTGAGGGTTCAGCACCCACGTCTGGGATTTGGCACTTTGGAACACCAACACCTGCGTACTTCTCAAGTGAAATGATTTTCTCTTCCTAAATATAAATTCATTATCTAATGATTCACAAATAGAAATGTGCCGAGTTAATAGCAACCAAGAAAAAAAAAAGAGAAAAAAGAACCCTTTAAATGTCATAAAACTCAGATGTAACTTTATATGTGGGTTGTTTATAACTTAAAAAAATGTTAGTATATTTATAAGCTTTTTTGTATATATCAGGCCTAAGCGTATCAGGCACCTGGAGGGAAGTTACTGACAAACATCCGTCCTGTCTTATCAGATATTTGAAGGGACCCCTGTGCAAACGGCACTGAGACTCCCCCTTGTCCAATTCTGATTTGAGATATTACTAAACTTTAAATCTGGTGATAGACTGCCTAATGTACTAACTCTTGTCTTGGGAATTCTGAAGTAATTTCTTCCATATAATTTTAAGTCAGTCCTGAGCTGCCGGGAACAAGGTAAGAGAAGTGTAGACGGAAGGAAGATGAGGAAGGGGTTGACCTCAGGTGCTGGGAGAGCTTTTAGGCAGTGAGGTAAAGAACAGAGAGGACAAAGGAGGCAGTAGAAATAGTGCTAATTGATGTGCTGGGTTCATTGAGAGTTCCTGTTTAGTTATTTAAAAATCTGTGCCTAGTTCGTGTACTAACAGCATCATGTCTACTCCAGATTTCACCATTGCAGTAAATAATGATATGAATTCAGAGAATCAAGATTAGGTTTGAATAGGACATGGTCCAAAACTGACTGCTGGAGTGGCCTTGGGCAAGTCTGTTTTCTCCTCTCTATACTGTTGTGAAGATCATGCTGTGATTACGCATGGAAAGTGCTTAGCGCTTTGACTGACCTGTAACAAACGTTCAATAAATACTAGAAAAATTATGGGGATGAAAGTAGAAGAGATGGTCAATGGGATGAGGAGAGGGAAACCAGGTAAGTCAGGGGAAAATTGGTGCTGAGAATTCAAGTTGTTTCTTTTCTGGCTTGTTTCTTAAATTCAGTTTTCTCACATCTGATTGCAGGAAAGGATATGTTCGAATAAAGTTATATGCTTTGGCAATTAGCAAAAGTATATCTCTAAATGTAATTCAGGATATTTTCAGCCCTGATAAAATCAGAGGGATTACGTAGAGAGGAGTGGTCGGCTGTTAGTGAAACACAATAGTCACACACCAAGAGTCTCGTGTGGGTTGGTCACTGCGTGGGGCCCTCTGGGAGAAAGATGAGTGAGATATCTATTTTGTCCTTAAGGCATAAAGTATACTGAAAGTCACATTATTTCATAAGTTTAGTTCAGTTCCATTCAATTCAGTTTATTTTAGTTCATTTCATGCTTCAGCCAGTTGTAGAATGAAAATGGATCTTAAAATAGCAGCGCAAATTATCAGAGGGTTTGAGAGAGGGAAAAAAGTCTGCTCATCAGCCCAAGTCTTCTCTGTTCTTGTCTGATTTTTTTTTTTAAAGGAAGTTATTTGATGAATAAAGGGGCAAGATGAATCCACTCATATAATCAATCATTAAAGAGTGACAAAATTATTTTTATGAAGGTGATCAAGAATTCTTAGAAAAAGATATATTCTCTGAAAAATAATTTTCCAAGAGGGGTTCATAGACCCATCACATAAATTCTTTAGTTCTTCTTTCTATTTATATCCATTCTTATATACATGTATATTCTTTATTCTAGCTTATTTGTGATTATTGAGAGTTCATTGTAGTGGCAAAATCATCATCATATTAGAAGTTAGTGCAAATAACTAAATAACTAAAATTAAACTAGAAAATTAATATATAAATCTGTACTTTCAATGTAATTTAAT
>NW_011888877.1:2983815-2994326 GCF_000151845.1 Pteropus vampyrus | reverse complement strand
ATTTATTTATATTCATGTTCAAGAATTAATGCGTTGCCGAAAAGCCACCTGGAGTGAATACGTTAGTACCTCCTGTTTTTGTCTGCAGTTTTACAATTATTCGGGGCCTTTTTGAAAAGTGGCTACAGTTTCTTTGAGCCGATAATATGTCGTCTCAGCAAAACAGTGTTTTAAGCTTGTGGGACGGGTTTTTTTGAGCCTTTTCTGAAGAGCAGGCTTATCATGATCCTTGTCATCTTTATAATTTCAGTCAAGTGACATTATTTCAGGTATTAGATTCAAATTAAGCAGACATAGTTCTCCCTCTTTGGGAATGTAAAATGTGAAAAGAAGACCTAGCATCATAAAACAGATACTTTAAGACTAATTAATTAAATGTATGAAAAGATAAAATTGATGGTCATTTAGCGTCAAAATCTTGCAAAATTAAACAAGAAAGGGAAAATTGGAGGCTTACAAATTTTAGCTTATAAAAATCTGTTTTACTTGTCAGCATTTAAAATAGACTCTGTGTCATCCTTCCTAACTTGCTCTTACTGTGTTTGGATTGTTTACATCCCAATGCATAGATTTTTGTGCCTGGGCGTAACCAGGCACAAAAATTATTCTGTCTCTTAGAATAAAGGTAAAATCAGAGATACTGCATCTTAAAGTTAATCTCTGCTTCAATTAACAATCATGGAACAATATTTATACTTATATATGATATAGACACCAGCTGCGATTATGTTTTATGAATTAATGTGGAATATGCGTTATGGTGAATTGTTATTTACACCTTCACTCTTCAGTTTCTGAAGAGCTGGCTTCACACCTGGATGAATTTAAACCAGGTGTCTAATTTGTACATTCCGAACACAGAAATCACTTGGTCCAAATTCTTCCATGAATGAATATAAAACAAAACTTTGAGATAATAAACTGGGTTCCAGAATTCATGCCATTTAAATTCTATGGACTTTCCCAATTTGTGTTTACAAAGATTCTCTCCTTGATCAAACTCTGCTCAGGCTCCCCTGAGTTTTTCAATTCAGCCTCAACTTTTAGACTCTTCTGTTTGTCTCTGCATTTTCCAATTTTAGCAAGAATCCTCTTAAGTTGGTTTAGCTAGAATCTCCCATCTGATCACCCCCGATATCTAACACGGTTCTTTGTTTGTCACAATCCCCCAGGTGACGTCTGACCACTCTTGGCCTGTCTTCAGCAAGAATCTCTTCAGGCCAATTTAGCCAGAATGCCCTCTACCCCTCCCGTTTCCTTTTAGTAATTTTCCATTCACTGACGCCCACTGTCTCTTTGGCTATCAATTCCCACTTGGCTGTGTTGTATTAGGAACTGAGTCCAATCTCTCCCACGACTGCAAGCCCCCATTTTAGTGGTCTCCACACCCATCACAAAGCCTCCCCAAGCAAAATCTTCCTTGCTGTCTTGTAACAAATGTCATCGAATAATTTTTCTTCGGCAGTGTTAAGTTCTATTTAGACCTATGTAAAAAGGACAGCTGACCCTACCCAAATCAGAGTTCTGTGGAAATAATCATAAGATTATAAATGAAAAGCTGCTGGATACCAAGTACACAGGTGATCATAAAAGTATGGCAATATTAAAAAGGCCAATGAGATTCTGTTATGTCCATATTAAATATACAACATAATTTTAACATCTGATTTCACATTTCTAATCCATCCAAAATAATATTTTTTCTCAATATAAAAATACATGCCTATTATCATAAATAATAAAAATAAAGTAAAAATAACATATAATTCCATCATTTAGAGAATCAATATTTCCTTTTGACGTTTTTAAAACCATTAGTAATTCAAAATGTGTTTCTTTGTAAAAATGTTAAAATCATATCATTTTTGTATGCTTCTTTTTCACTTAATATTTTCAGGACCATTTCCCTATATCATGAAATAATCTTCAAAGTTTGATATTTAATGACTGCCTATTATTTCCTTGTATAAAAGTATCTCTTTTTTTCCAAAAGTACTTTTTTTTTTTTTTTTTGGTATATTTAGGTCATGATCCCTTTTAGGTAAATGTATTGCATAACTGTGAAGATATGTGTGCGTGAGATGCACATCAAATAGCCTAAGATAGGAACTAAGTAAAAAGAAAAAAAACTAATTTTTATATAAATATTCTAGCTGGCTTAGGAAATTCTTTTAAACAAACTGTCTTTTATGCATTCCTCCTTAAATATGCTTTGTAAAGTGTAAGAGTTTAAAAAATACCAATACTTTGTGATTGTAGGAATTTTAAATTTTTTGTCATTATGATTTAATTTACTTGACTAAATTCCTCTGTCATCTTCTCCCTATGGCTTTGAGAAACCTTGTATTAACACTTAGTAATGAACTAGGGTCGAAATTATAATACAATGCTCTCACTTGCCCTGATGACTCAGTATGGATCCTGCATAAGTTAGCATGCCTTTGGGCAGCACATTTAATTCCATGTTTACAGTGTTTGATAGAATGAAAGATGGTGCAGTGCATAGTGTACAAGTTAGAATCTAAAGAGGAAAGGCATTCGTTCAATCTTAGAGGAAAACAGCACATAGGAACCGACAGTGGAATTTCTGAAATCCTGGACTTAGCTCTGCTTCAATAAATGCAAGTTTATTGATCAATTGAATTACCCCAATAGCATTACTGTCCAGAAAATCAGGAGAAGGAAGAGGAAGAAAATAATTTTCTGTGTGAGTATAAGACTAATAAATGGCAAATGAATTCTGAATGGCACTTGGTTGGACCAAACTTTAGTTCTAAAACTTGTATTTCTCCGTCTCTGTCTCTCTGTGTATATATACGTACACACACACACACATACACACACACACACACACACATCAAAAATGTAAAATATATTAAAAATAGTCTATCGTAAAATATAGTTAGAAACTAGTAAAATATGAGAATCAACTTTTGAAACATGAAGGAAACTCAGAGAGTTTTTACAACTACTAGAGTTTACAAACGAGGAAACAGAGGCTCTGGGAATGTGTGTGCCAGGATTCCGACCACGCCATCCAGACCAGTCACCACTACTCTACATACTTAGACAATGAGAAGAACTTTAGTTATTACATGATCAGCCCCATTTCCCCTCTGAAGAATGACTGCCGTTTACAGACATGCATCCTCCTGGTGACTACAGATTTCTAAAGCTGTAGTCATTTCTCTGAGAATGTTCCTTTAAAGGCCTTTGCATTGGGGACACAGAAAAAAAAAAAAAAAGTCTTCTCTCTGTAAAGCTAATTCTTCAGGCTGATGACTCTCTTCCTGGGTGACCACAGATAGTCATGTGGCTTTGAATTCCACCGATATTTTCTGGACTATTGCAAAAGCCTCCAACTTTTTTCCTACCTTCTCTCTGGCTCCCCGCTGGTTTATTCTCCACATGTCAGCAAAAACACTTATTTTTCAACTTGAAATCAGAGCAAGTCACTGCCAGCTTGAATCCCAAGGCTTTCCATCTTAAGGTAAAATCAGAACTCTTTACCATGGATCATAACTATTTCCCCTTCTTCACTTTGGCTAAGCTACACTGGCCTTTCAGAGGCTCAAAGGATAGCCCAAGCATGTTCCTACCTCAGCATCTTGGTCCTTGCTGTTCCTTCTGCCCGGTATGCTCTTCCCTCAGATATGCACATAACTCATTTCTTCACTTCATTCATTTGCTTCTTGCAAAGATCTCCTCCTCAAACAGTGTTCTCTGCCACCGTACCTAAAAGAGCACATTCCTTCACTTTATGCCCTTCCCTTCTTGATCTGTCTGCTAAGAACTTGCCATTCTCTGAAATAGGTTTTATGTTTATGTGTTGATTTTTTTCTCCAGGTTCTGTTAGAGTGGAAGCCTCCTGAGGACAGAGACCTTTTCCTTTGGGTTCACTGCTGTATCCTCAGTGCCTTCAATGGTCTTGGCATGTAATAGGTGCTCAATTATGATTTATTCTTAAGCGAATGATGCAATATCTATTTTCAAGTGCTAAAATTGGAGCAAGGGTTGAAATTCTAACAAGAGCTGAGAAACAAAAGGAATATCTTCTCTAGCCTTAAGTAAGAGTCTTGTAAATGTCTTTCTTCCTCATACCTAGTGCCAGTCTTTCTCTGTCCCTCAGTCACCGCACTGATCAGACACCACAACTGAAATAAGGAAGTGTAAGCATTTGTCCAGGGGCTTGGTTGTGATGTCTCTCATTTAGTTGTATTAGATCTTCAATCCTTACATTTCTCTTATTAATAGTTTTTGGTTAAGCTCTATTAAAGTTAGAAAAACAAAGGTGACCATGAGAAAAATTCTAAATAGTTGATTGACTATATATAACTGCAGACAGACTCTGGTGATGGGCTAATTTGCAGATAGTTTGTCCACATACAGGAAAGTGCTTGATTTGTGGCTCATAAATAACAAATTAATGACAATACTATAATAGCTAAATTAAAACAGAGTTTAAAATAATGTTAAAGTATGCTTTGATTGAAGTCAGAAAAATTATTAAAAATTAATGTTCTGTCTTTGAACAAATTGACTGATACATCATAAATGTTCTCCTCTTAAGTGTCTTATTTTACATAAAACATTTGCTGCTAAAGAAGAAACAGTTTTGGTTTTTTTTCTGAAGCTTCTCTTGGATCTTCTAATCTTTCTAAATTTCATTGTATATGTGGGAAATGAAAGTTCAGAACAACTCCCATTAGGATAAAGGGGCTGAAAAACTTAACAGTAAAAAAATGTACTCTAAGTAGATTTTGTCCATGCTTATCTGTATCCTGGGAAGACTCATTGCTATGTATTACATTTCCCTTCAGCACTGCCTTTGTATAAGGTTATGCTCCCAGCC
Organism: Pteropus vampyrus; assembly: GCF_000151845.1. NCBI lineage: Eukaryota > Metazoa > Chordata > Mammalia > Chiroptera > Pteropodidae > Pteropus > Pteropus vampyrus. The sequence goes on along the minus strand of NW_011888877.1, from coordinate 2,989,474 downwards.
ACTTTCCTATAGAAAGACAAGCTGGCTGAAACAGGACTGTGCTACTTGCTTTTTCTTTCTCTGAAAGGATAATCATCTATATTTTAAATCCACTGTCATGTTGGCTTAGAAAAAGTTACTGTACTTGTGGGATCATCATTTTTTTTTCAAAAAAAAAGACTATACTTGAAAAGAAGTCCAACAGATAATTTAAGTTTGTGAGGTGAAACTCATTTCTGCTAATGGCAGACGAATGGTTATTCCTCTGCAGACTGTCTATTCATAGTAATAGAATAATTCAATCAAATTAAAAAGGTGGAGACGTTTTTCATTAAATTACAATGAACAATCAGCCAACGCAAAGCATACTGTGCTCTGAAATAGATAATTCAGTGATGAAGCTTTTCTAGAGAAAGAAAAGGATTTCAATTAAAAAACTATATAAACTTACTTAACAGGCTATGTTATAGGAAAGGAAATAGTGGTTCAAATTTTTGTCCTAACCTACTGGGAATCAAGTCCTCTATAATGCTGGTCAAACTTAACTGCAAAAATAATTTTCTTCATTTTATAAATGGAGAAATGTGGAGGCCCTAAGGTTTAGTAAGTTCAGCAAGGTCACAGAGCTACTAAGTGACTGGGGTTAGGTTGGAATTTAGCTCTGGGTCTAAATGTCATCTTTCCACGTCGCTGCATTGTCTCTCCTTTATGCTGTTAATTTTCCGTTGATCCGAAAAGCTTGAGTTGTATTGATCTTTCCCAACCCCAATATTTCAGCTCACGCTTTTTTCCTTTTTTCTATAAGCACGGGATGCTCAAAACGTGAGACACAGAGTTCCACCCCAGGCTTGAGTAATTTGGGCAACTCTTGTGTACTCTGAGTACAGAAGACCTGCCCTCCCATTATCTTTAGACCTACACGCCTTATAACAAGCCAACTCATGTCCTGCATACAATCATAGGAGATGATTTGCATTTAAGTCTCTCTCCAAAGACAGGAAACTTTAACTTGCTTCGGGATGAAAACCCACTCTTCTTTGAGAGAACTTAGTATAAAGAAACCAGCATTTGATGTGCAACTTGACCTTGCTTTAATGCTGGCATCACCTCCTTTCCTGTCTTCTGTTCCGTGTTTATGCAAATTTAGCAGGCCGAGAACTCTCCACTGAGTTTTGTACTTCATCATTTTTGCCCCTGTTTGACATCAGGTATGAACACTAGATATATTTAGTCACCGTCTCCCTTGCTAGCCATAATTTTTGCAATCCTATCTCAGGAAGATTGAAACAGAAATGAACAATTTTACCATCCCCATAGCGAGCGTCTGATTATGATGACCAGACAGGCAGTTGGCCCTCTGGAAGGGATGTTAAAACATCTTCCAGGTAATGAAACATCACTGAAAAGGGGATGAGATGGATACCTTTTGTAAGAAATACTTGGATAAACTACTTCAAAAGGAAAAGGTATGGACATTAATTTTTAGGATAGCAAAACCACTCTGTACAGTACTGTCATGACGGATACTTGACAGTATGCATTTGTTAAAACCCATATAATGCACAATACAAAGAGCGAACCCTAATATAAACTATGGACCTTAGTTAATCACAATGTATTAATATTAGTTCATCAGTTATAACAAGTGTTGCATACCAATGCAAGATGATAACGATAGGAGAATCTGTGGGAGGCAGGAGAGAGAAAGGGGGTATATGGAAATTAACTGTACATTCTGCTCAGTTTGATAAGCCTAAACCCTAAAAAAATAAAGCCTACTAATTTTTAAAAAAGGGAACTAATAATTTCTTTATTACTCTAAATAAACACGTTTAAGTCACAGTAGGTGCCCATTATTCTCAAAATATAATGGGGCCACAATTCCAGGGTTTTTATTTTGCTTGTGGGGTGTTAAGTTTGTGACCATAGCTAAATTGCCAGGGGCAGTTAAGGAGAAAGGATGGTCTGTATTTTTCCTAAATGAAGGGCGAACACACGTTATAGACCATTGGTTTGAAGGAGAACCAAATGGTATGCTCAGGTGGCCACGAGTTTGCGTATCTGGCTCCTAAGCTCTGAGGCTGATGGGAAATAAGTTCTAGCCCATCATCCAGGCTTTTGGCTCAGCTCCTCCAGGAGCTCCTCTTGCTAGATGGTTGCTAGGATTCCAGCCTTGGGAGCCATTGTTTGCAGCTGGGATGGCAGCTGCTGTGAGGCAAGGACAGGCCAAGGACAGACTCCTTCCCAACCTCCCTGCTCCTCAAGGAATGGCTGAGGGATCCAACTGAGAAAGAATCTACCTTAGATCTATATTTTGGCTTGGTTTTAAAAATTAAGGTCCTACAAAGAGTTCCCATGGATTTTATCAGTGAAAGAAGGACATAAAAACTAGCACTGAAGGATGTCTTAATTATTTGAGATTATCTATATTTAATATTTATTCTTCAATCAGATAAAAAATGTCACTTGATCTTGGAATCAATAAAAGAAATAGCCAGTTATTTGTTTATTCATTTTAAACATATTTCCTGAGGAGCTCAAAGCACTTTATGAATATAGAGTTATTCAGTAGATGACATTAAAGCAATCCTATAAGTAGGCATGTGTTTGATTAAAAAAAAAAAGGTTATCTTCCTCTATATATGGAAAGAAAAAAAACAAGGGAAAGAAAGATAGCAATGCTAAATAACGTTAAATGCAAGGATGGCTATGTAGTCTAACAATATTATAGAGAATGGCCTGACTAGAAATTGTGTGATGGTTTCTCATTTCAAAAATTTAAGAATTTTCCAGTTTTCATGTAACTTCTTACTGATATTAGCTCATATATCCTAATTGGCTTACTAATGGTTATATGGTAGTTTTCCTCTTCTTCTTGGCTACTTAGAGAGAGACTGAGAGAGATGGGGGGAGGGCGGAGGAGAGAAAGAGAGAGAGGGAGGGAGGGAGAGAGAAAGAGAAGGCAGATTTAAATAGAAAAAATATTTAAGAAAATAAAGTCAAATTTGGAAAGCATATTTAAATTAAGGAAGGATTCTAGAGTAGAAAAGTAGATTCTAGTGGACGATAAAGATCATATAATTTAGCATTTTCATTTTAAATGTTTTGCCCCAAAGCACAAAGTTAAAGGCAGTGCAGGATTGAGGGGCTCCGTTATGTTACCCAGGGCTCACCCTCTGACAGGAAGCCCCGGAAGAGATGGCCTCCACTTCTGGTCTCCCCGAATGCACGCCCATCCGGCTTTTGTCTCTACCACTGCTCGGAAGCAATTCCTGTCCCCATCCCCAGTGACTTCCAAGTTGCCAGAGCCAACGATTGTTTGTTGTCATCTTGCCTCCCAATTAGCAGAACTTGGCGCAGTTGATCACTCTGCTTTTCACACTTAATTCCCTTGGGTTCTAGCATGTTCCTGCCTGTCATGGATCTCTTTTCAGCCTCCTTAGCCAGGGCATCCTCATTAGACCTCGAAACATTGGCACACCTTAGAGCTCATTTGACCTCTCCTCGGCCACTTCGCTCCTCTCCTTGCCTGATAACCAGCTGCCAACCACAATCTTCCTCCCTGAGGAGACACCTGTTAAGGTGTTTCAAAATGAAAATGTCGGAATCTGAACTTTTATTTCCCTCTCCTCCGTAAACGTGCTCATCCTTCAGGAAATGGCAACTCTTTTCCTCCAGTTACTTGAATTAAAATTTTGGTCCTCTTACTGGCATTAAAAAAAAAAAACAAAAAAAACAAAAAACAAAAAAAAACAGGCAACTGTAAAAATCAAAACCCTGGTGTTGCATAACGCTTCGCTCGCTGCTAATTCTCCAGCTCTGCCACAGAGGTTTCAGCTCTCTTACTTGTCTATTCCTGGACTGAATGGTTCTTTCCTGTAAAACCAGAGCACAGGCCAGGAATGCGGATGGAATTTGGATGGTTGCTAGGTTACTTGGTACATTCTATCTCTGTTTACTGTTACTGCGAAGACTCATAGAAGTGTGAGATTTTCAATAGGAAAACACACTCTTTCGAGGCTTATAAAAAATCAAATGCTAAGCGAAAAGCACGAATAAAAAAATCTTTGAGATTCTTCCTTTTTCCTTCTAGAAAATATATTTCTAAGTTTTTAAAACAGAATTGAAATAGAAAAAAATGAATAAATGCTTTAAGAATCATCGTGTGGAAGCCCACAGTGTTGGCTATACACCGAGCCTGAACAAAAATATCACACTGAACACAGGCCCCGAGGTAGGGTAGATTTCATTTAGATAGAAATGTACAGGAAAGGAAGGGGCTGCTATTTTCATTTTATGAGTTTTAGATAGTGTCATTTACCATTCGAATAAATGAAAGAGAATAATTACATTCAGAGTGTTTAGAGAAGTGTTTTTTACTTCATAAAATAATGAAAACAGTGTGCTTGGAAATCACAGTGCCTTATTGTAAGATATTTTCCTGGTTAATCGTGACTCACTAGAGCCCTTTTATATAAGCTCACCGAAGTTCAGGATCCTCAGAAGTTCTTCATCTGATGCGTTATTTTAAGGGGTCTCCTGGGCCAGGCCCCCATTCTAGACCTTGATGATAGCACTGCAGTGAGCCTCTGGGTATATTTTTTTCTTGTTAGGTAACTTCTTAGTTATCAATCAAGTATGTCTCTTCTTGATTGCTACTTCGTTATAACACAGAAATAAAAAGGGGAGAAATGGTTTTAACAGGTTAACCAAAAAACATGTGGTCCATAAGAAATATTATATACGTAGAAATAATAGCTGCCTTAAATAATACACCTAAAAGATATTTCATGAGATCCAGTTATTTCAGATTGTTTCATTGTTTATGGTCATTGATAAAGCCAGTAGATGTAACCAGAGTGGTAGGCAAAATAATATATTTTTACATATATCACATACATATGAATATGTTTTTACATATACGTTATACATATTATATGTAATATATCACATATATAATGCTCTACATGTATAGAGAAAGATAAATGTCATCTAAATGTTCCTTCTTTACTATCTCAAAAGTCCAAGGATCAATAAATGATGTACAAACCTAAATAAATGATCTACAAATTCACACCAAATGATATATTCTTATTATTTCTAGGGAAAAGCCATTTTTAAATGAATAACTATTTTCACACATTTTCTACATAGACACCTCAAATTAAAAGCATTTGAAAGCAAAATGATATTGCCTTATTGGGTGTGTGATTTATCTTCTACCAGTGTCTTAGAAATAGCTCATAATTGTGGAAAAGAACATAATTTTGAGAAGATCGTCTCTGATTATTTCAAACATGCTATAAGTATTGGTGTGTGTGTGTAAGAAGGTGCTATTTCATGACAGTTAAAAGCAAAGGAATATAAAGGAAAATAGTTCTTTAAGAACGACAGCCATTTTCACCACTAGGGCGGTGGCTATGGCAGGGTGAGACATGGCAAGATGTGGACTCTATCTGGATAGAAGGGCCGACAAGTGTTGCCAACAGTCTGGCTGAGAGGTGTGAGATAAAGGAATCGGGTGGCTTCAGGCTTTTTTGACCTGAGGAACAAAATAAAGAAAACTTTATTGAGATAAAGAAGGTTGGAAGAAAGGGACAAGTTCAGGGAGATGTGGAAACCAAGAGTTTGCTTTGGAGCATTTTAAGTTTGAGATGCCTATGAGACATCCAAGTGGAGA
>NW_011888877.1:2979528-2982782 GCF_000151845.1 Pteropus vampyrus | reverse complement strand
TATTTAAATAGAGATAAGAGAGTGATTGCTACTGTGAACAAGAAGAAATATTCGGGGAAGATAAAAATATGCAGGGGTGCATGGGGAGACACAGAAAACCCCGACAAACATGTGCACACACCTGGCGGTGTGTGGCTAGTTCTCCTTGTAGCCCCGGGAGGCTGTCTGCAAAGCCCAGACCAGTTTCTTCTACTGCCTTTTTATTTTTCTGTAGTAATTTATCCCCTCATCTCATACGCTGCTCGCCTGCTCTACAAGTCTCCAGATATTTCCCCGACATAGTTCAATGATACCTTGGAAATCTTAATTTACTATCTTTTATTGATCTATCCTTAGAATATGCTCCTCAAATTATTCCAACACTTTCCAGTGTGGGTACTTCACATCAGACTGTGGCGAGAAAGAGAAGGGGTGTGTGATGACAATTGTGTCTCGGTAAGGGTTTTTCTGAACATATGCATAAAATTTTCTCAATCGATGAATTGTAGAAATGAAATTACTGCCATAGCACTGAGACTAGGGGCTGGGGAAGAACGGGGAGGGAGGGAGAGGAAATCTCTCTATAGAGAGAATGGTATATGATAGAGAGATTTTTTTTCTAAGTTAAAAGTCCATCTTTCCAAAACTATTTTTATTTATCAGTAACAAATTGCTTTGAATCAAGTCAGTTTAATCTAATATTTATTAAGTAGCTATCATGTCATTAAGATCGTGTTAAATATAAACGGGGCTTTACAGGTGGTAAGGGATATCGCCCTAATGCTTAGGAAACTTGAACTTGTTCAGAGATAAGATTTGTACACATGTCACAATTAAAGACAATGTATAATAACGATTTATATACGAAGAGCTGTGGGCAACACCATTTTATGACAATTTTGCAAATCAAGCTCCCTAAGAGGGGTTTATTTCCCTCCTGTTTCCTGTGTTTGGGATACGCTGCTTGCAGAGGATAGAGTATTACACGATCAAAAGGAAAAATCATTTTAAACTGCCAGGCTGAGCTCTCTCCTCAAGCCTTTTCCTCTTTACCTCTTCTCTCAAGTTCTTAATTGGTACATGTGTTTGTGTGTTTGTGTGTGTGACAAAATAGTTTTCCCTAACAAATATTATATGAGTAATAGGGACTTAATTGATATTCTAATTTGAAGTGAATTAGGAAAGTAAATAATTCTGGCATATAATTAGATAGCTTCTATGGTTCATAACTATGGTCATCCTTAAATTTTTTTCTCTTTTCTTGATTTTTTGGTTTTCTTTTTAATTTTAACTTGAAAGATAGCAGGATTCTTCTGGTCCATTAATATCTTTGAAATAGAAACTTTTCTGTCAACCTTTCTTTCCTTTCTCATTCTCTCTTTCTCTCTCTCTGTGAATCAATCTCTCTCTCTCTCTCTCTGTTCGTCTATCGTTGCGTACCTCCCTCCCTCCCTCCCTCCTTTCCTTTCTTCCTTCCTTCCTTCCTTCCTTTCACCTTCAGCCCAGGTTCAGATTTACCTGCATAAAAGGCAACAAGCTTCTACAAGTTTTTTTAATGTCCCAGTGAATTTCTTGGTCCTTTCTCAAGCTGCCATGTAGATTATACTACTGCTTTTCTGGGTCTGTTTCCTCATCTCTAGGTGCTTGTGTTAGACGATCTTCTCAGATTTATAGTTCTGTTCCATGATTCTTTCTGCAACTCTCCCTCTCTCAGATAGCATGAAGAAAAAGTTTAGTAGGGAAGAAAATGTTCTTTACGTCCCCATTACAAAAATTTTCCAGGCACATCACCTCCCCCCCGCCCCCCCCCAAAAAAGATATATCATATGAGGTAATGCAAAATCATTGATAGTGTGAGTACAAGCATACAGAGCTTTCTTGTTCTATTGACATCTCAAGCTCTTTATGAAGAAACTATTTCATTTCTAAATGTTTTCAGCGTGGATTTACCAGCTTGATTTACATGTGATTCAGAGGTTATCTCACTTTTCAGCAAATGTTTCTTGGAAACCAACTTAGTGGCTAAATTCTTCAAAAACTGGCATGAAAAGTGGTAATATGGTTTATTATGGAATTAATAATAATTTCATAATACATTTATGGTTTATTATGGAATAATAATAATAATTCCATAATCGACTTTACATAAAAATTTTAAAAAATTCGTGTGGCTCATATGAGATTAGAAATAGTAGGTAAATAATTGGTAAGCGTTGAATAGGTAAGGAGCTATGGAAAGGTTTAGAGACTGAAGATTTTTTTTAGCCAACCACATAGCTGGATTTCACTGAATAACTGATCACTTTTTCCTCTTTAGTTTTTGTGCTGACATAGCTCCTGTGAATCTATACTTGTAACTGTATCACACAAATAATTCAATGAATTTGAGTCTTTTTTTAAAAGTAGCAGTAGTATCTATATACTTACAGTATCCCTTGTAGAAGAATGAGAACACAGTCATTATAAAATAACAGATTTTTTTCACCTTTGGAAGATATATTTAAATGCATTAGCACCGCCAGACTCGAATGCCAATAGAGAAAGAGTATTCTAAGCAGAGGATAGAACTAAACTGCACTGTGAGAGAGCCCACTTACTGGAACCCCGTGCTCTTGGGAACTTGAGAGCATGAGCAGGAAAGCTAAATAGTGTTTAAAATCTGATCTCGGTCGGCAACTGGGAATTTACAAAAAAGATTTTCTACAACGACATTGGGCACTAGTCAATAACTCTTTCATAGGTGAGTAAGAACCACTTTAAAATTAATATGCTCAGAACGGCTAAAAGTGAAATTGTAAACTAGAATAAGCCTGCTGTTTGTAAGCACTGGGATAAACACACAGCTAATATATAACATCATATAGTCATACTACAGCAAGCGTAGAGTGCGTTAATGTTTAGCAGATTAGCACGCAAGATGAAAATCTTTTGGTAGTTGCATGTGTTTATAGGTAATTAAGATGGCAGGTTTAACAAATGCAACATGTTTTCTCTTCTCCCACAAAGTCAGTATTATTTATGTTCATTGCTATTTTTCAAAGGCCAGTGTGGAATAGCAAACATATATTTGGATCTAATGCAGAGTCGGGTAGCTGGTCTCTCACATAGAAATTATGTTATAAAAAGGTTTGAGGAATAATTTTGTTCTTAATCACTGATCTTACCATTTATCCCAATTCTTCGAATGTGGCTTATCTCACAACTTACTTCTATCATAAAACTTTTTTCCACCTTCTCAGTCCACAATATACTCACTTGCCCCACTTGCTTTGTTT
>NW_011888877.1:2972165-2976278 GCF_000151845.1 Pteropus vampyrus | reverse complement strand
CAAGATGAAAATCTTTTGGTAGTTGCATGTGTTTATAGGTAATTAAGATGGCAGGTTTAACAAATGCAACATGTTTTCTCTTCTCCCACAAAGTCAGTATTATTTATGTTCATCGCTATTTTTCAAAGGCCAGTGTGGAATAGGAAACATATATTTGGATCTAATGCAGAGTCGGGTAGCTGGTCTCTCACATAGAAATTATGTTATAAAAAGGTTTGAGGAATAATTTTGTTCTTAATCACTGATCTTACCATTTATCCCAATTCTTCGAATGTGGCTTATCTCACAACTTACTTCTATCATAAAACTTTTTTCCACCTTCTCAGTCCACAATATACTCACTTGCCCCACTTGCTTTGTTTATGGTGCATGGAATAAAATTTTGGAAGTATTCTTTGCCTTTTTGATAGGATTTGGATTATTATGAATCAATTTGTCCTTGCATCTATTGTGAGAATAACATCGAAAAAGAGAGGTAAGAGGAAATTCGTCAATTTCAAAAAAAAGGGGAAGATTTTAAGTTGAAAAGAATGATACAATAGTCATGAGTTAGTGGACTTCTACCTAAAGGAAATGATGCTGTATTTATGAGAATAGCTAACTTTATGCATACAGGTTGATGGTGATGGTGTGAAAATCACAGAACTATAAGAAAGGCTAAGAATGTAGAAACTAAAAATGGCCACATAATGTAAGTTGCTACTTACATGCCTTTAAAATCTGTCTCCGTTCTAGGAGCTCGAAGAACCCTCAGTAAAATTCCCTTTAAGAAACTTGAATCTTCCCAATACCCTTCATCTATGGTTTTTTTTCCCCCTTTTTCAGTGGAAACAAATAGCGAATCATGACTCTTACAAGAGGGTTCTTTGAGCTCTTAGAATATAATTATATGGAGTTATATCTATATATGGCTATTTTGCAAAATTGCAAATAGCAATTTTGGCAGAACATTTTTCCATCTGGGATTATGTTGCTATTCATGAATACAGAGGTTCTGCCCTTTGAAACAATGTAATTATGATTGAATATTACCCATACCTGACATTTCAGTCCCAGAGAAGTAATAAAAGGGGTCTCCCTTTTGGTAATCACCTGTTTGTGCTCCCACCTTTTGGCTAAGGGATGTGAACAGCACCCAATGTGTTTGCTCTCCAAGACGAGCAAGCTATGCCAGCTCAAAAGTTTTACTGATGAGACTTTTGGAATGAAAACACCTTTGACTGTGGCCTGAGATGCAGTCTGTGTAATATTTGCGTGTCGTATAGCATTTCCTTGGGTAAAGAATAAAGGGAAGTGTGGAGACTGCTTTGGTTCTCTATGACTTACAGATGCAATGTCCATCCTAAAACTATACCTAGCCCAGGTAAGGGTGTCACCCCTGATTTGGACAAAGAACCAAAATGGTGGTCTTCCTAGATAACAAGGAAGTTATGTAATTCCCTCCCAACCCCTCCTTTTTTATATCATAAGTTTAATAGTTGAATGCTGAAGAAAAAAACCCAGGTGATACTTCCCTGTTTAGAACCAAGTCTGAGGAAGCTTGTCCAGGAGGTTTTTATTCCCATTCAGACACCTCTAGAGATGCCACAAAGCGTCAAGGGAGGAAATCATAAATCTCCTAGGATTTGTCCTGAAATTTCAACTTCTTTAACAACGACTGCCATCACCACTCAGTTTAGAACTTTAAATATTGTTTTGCATTGCTCTTTTACTGCTTCAAATGTATTAGGACGATTTCTTCAAATTGTTTTCCAGACTATACGATTATAAAATATTATAGCCATTTTTCTAATTGAAACATAATGAATGAGTGTAACCCACTCAAAATAGTCACCTTGAGATGTTGCATCCTTATTTTGGTTATGGTACCTACCAAAGTTTAAGACAGAAGAAAAGGTATGAGAAAAGCAGGCAGAGCTTCACAATGGTTGCCATAATATAAGTCTTGTTCCTTAGAAATATGATTTTATTTTATATGAAAATGAACAAGTTTCTGGTCCATGCTCAATCATAAAAGTAAAAGATGGTACCTATGAAAAATTTGGAAACTCGGAAGGTTAGACAGGAAACTATAAAATCGAGCACGGATGTGTGGCCCAGAAACTATCACCCCGGATCTTCCTGGCTCCAGTGTAACTTCATGGAGTGGGTTCATTGCCATCCACGGCAGCCCCCACCACTGGCCAGCCTCAGCTAGCCCATTCCCAGCTCCGCGGCTCCCATTTCTGTACTAACTGTAGGCGGATGTGTGGTCAAGAAGTGAGAGGGCTAAATCTGTCTAATTTAATCAAATAATTGGAAGTGACACATTCAAGAGCATTCGTTCAACAGTAACTGAATGCATCCTATTTCCTAGACACAGTGCTGGGCACGGAGATACAATGGGGAATAAAACCATCCTGTATCTCAATGTGTTCACTGTCTAACTGGAGAGTTTGACACTTCTTCCTACAAACCAATTACAGTGAAGTAGGTGTGATTCAACAGGAGAATATGCAAAGTGCTATAGGACTCAGAAGAAAACAGAACATTTCGTAGGTGGGCTTCCATTTAGGCTGGATCTTGAGAGAGCAAAGCAATGAATTTCCCCCTGGTCTATCACCAGTTTAAACCTCATCTTTAACATGGATAAACATGAGAACCTCCCCCAAAGTCAGAGCCAGAATTATTCATATATCTGTAAAGGGCCAAACACAATCTTGTAATGATAGCAATAAAAATATATGGTTATTTAATTTTTTAAAGAATTAAGTAATAAATCTCTGGGTCTTATCAAAGACTTGAGTGTGGTGACATTTCTTCAATGGTAAAATAACCTAAGATTTCTATAATAGATTCTTCCAAATGGTTCCCTGAATCAATTTACCAAGCACACAAATGAAAATGAGTTTATAAGAACTGCGAACACCTCCAACACACACCTTCGTAGATAAGACCCCGAGACTTCTGAATTCTGTAATGAGTTCTGTGACTGGCCGGCAGTCAGGGAACAGAATGTAATGCCCCTGTCACTTGCTGTCTGGACCTGAATAGAATAGATGTCTTGATCACACATCTCACTCTCCTAGTATATATAGACCTGGACTCAATTATGGAGCTGACATGTCCATTTTGTCTGAAATTCTTTGAGAACGTAAAGAATAATAAATGCAGGGTTACCTCTCACCTTTATTCACTGGAATTCTCTTTCATCCTTAGTATTCTTCCAGAGGCTAGCAGTGAGACTTAAAAGGATGTTGGAAGATTATCTAGTATTACTGACCACTCCCAGACTGAAGCAATTACTCATTCCTCTAATTATTTATAACTATTACCCTCTGAGTGCTTCATTAAGTTAATGCAATACTATATATATTTCAATATTTTTTCAGTTATTTTAACTCTTAACTAGGTTCTTTACTTAAGATTCCTTCTATTTATGCCTCGTATAGCTGACAAAATTATGTTACTTTGACACTCAAGATCTGTCTCATACTTTCTAAAAGGCCTCTTTCTTGTGACCTTGCAGTCGAAAACATCTTTCATGTTGTTTTAATTTTCTTTTTGACTTGGAGAGCTCTTAGAGGCTTTTTAAAACTGTGTTAATAGAAATCTAAACCCCAACTATTATTCGAGCTGTTGGATGGTGCAGGAGTTTAAAGTGAGGGAACCCTAAGTAGTATGAGAGCAGTAAGCATCTTGGGTGCTGTCACTGAAAGTGAACTTGAGGAGCTCAAATGTCCACCTGCCTCCTCATTATTGTACCCAGGACAAGCTCTGCCCACTGATGAGGGGTTGACAAACTATCCTATGTGGCGGAGTTCTCTTCGGACTAATCGGAGTTGGGATGAGTGAGCAGAGTGCACTATCTAAGTGCCCTCATTTGCCATTCTGCAGTAGCGTGATCCCAGGACGAAGCTGTGGGGATAAGGCTCAGGATGTGATGCAGTGGGAACAGGGGGCACACAACCGAGGTTGCTGTGAGACAGGGCTGAGCGGAGCAAGTTTTCAGGGGAGCAGGGGCTTGCAAAGCATGCGTTCGACTTCCGGTTTCACCTCTGACAAGTAAAGGCTTAGAAGTCCTCACTCCACACTTACAATGAGACTTAAGCTGAACAATCCGAAAAATCAATG
>NW_011888877.1:2969231-2972115 GCF_000151845.1 Pteropus vampyrus | reverse complement strand
TACAATGGGGAATAAAACCATCCTGTATCTCAATGTGTTCACTGTCTAACTGGAGAGTTTGACACTTCTTCCTACAAACCAATTACAGTGAAGTAGGTGTGATTCAACAGGAGAATATGCAAAGTGCTATAGGACTCAGAAGAAAACAGAACATTTCGTAGGTGGGCTTCCATTTAGGCTGGATCTTGAGAGAGCAAAGCAATGAATTTCCCCCTGGTCTATCACCAGTTTAAACCTCATCTTTAACATGGATAAACATGAGAACCTCCCCCAAAGTCAGAGCCAGAATTATTCATATATCTGTAAAGGGCCAAACACAATCTTGTAATGATAGCAATAAAAATATATGGTTATTTAATTTTTTAAAGAATTAAGTAATAAATCTCTGGGTCTTATCAAAGACTTGAGTGTGGTGACATTTCTTCAATGGTAAAATAACCTAAGATTTCTATAATAGATTCTTCCAAATGGTTCCCTGAATCAATTTACCAAGCACACAAATGAAAATGAGTTTATAAGAACTGCGAACACCTCCAACACACACCTTCGTAGATAAGACCCCGAGACTTCTGAATTCTGTAATGAGTTCTGTGACTGGCCGGCAGTCAGGGAACAGAATGTAATGCCCCTGTCACTTGCTGTCTGGACCTGAATAGAATAGATGTCTTGATCACACATCTCACTCTCCTAGTATATATAGACCTGGACTCAATTATGGAGCTGACATGTCCATTTTGTCTGAAATTCTTTGAGAACGTAAAGAATAATAAATGCAGGGTTACCTCTCACCTTTATTCACTGGAATTCTCTTTCATCCTTAGTATTCTTCCAGAGGCTAGCAGTGAGACTTAAAAGGATGTTGGAAGATTATCTAGTATTACTGACCACTCCCAGACTGAAGCAATTACTCATTCCTCTAATTATTTATAACTATTACCCTCTGAGTGCTTCATTAAGTTAATGCAATACTATATATATTTCAATATTTTTTCAGTTATTTTAACTCTTAACTAGGTTCTTTACTTAAGATTCCTTCTATTTATGCCTCGTATAGCTGACAAAATTATGTTACTTTGACACTCAAGATCTGTCTCATACTTTCTAAAAGGCCTCTTTCTTGTGACCTTGCAGTCGAAAACATCTTTCATGTTGTTTTAATTTTCTTTTTGACTTGGAGAGCTCTTAGAGGCTTTTTAAAACTGTGTTAATAGAAATCTAAACCCCAACTATTATTCGAGCTGTTGGATGGTGCAGGAGTTTAAAGTGAGGGAACCCTAAGTAGTATGAGAGCAGTAAGCATCTTGGGTGCTGTCACTGAAAGTGAACTTGAGGAGCTCAAATGTCCACCTGCCTCCTCATTATTGTACCCAGGACAAGCTCTGCCCACTGATGAGGGGTTGACAAACTATCCTATGTGGCGGAGTTCTCTTCGGACTAATCGGAGTTGGGATGAGTGAGCAGAGTGCACTATCTAAGTGCCCTCATTTGCCATTCTGCAGTAGCGTGATCCCAGGACGAAGCTGTGGGGATAAGGCTCAGGATGTGATGCAGTGGGAACAGGGGGCACACAACCGAGGTTGCTGTGAGACAGGGCTGAGCGGAGCAAGTTTTCAGGGGAGCAGGGGCTTGCAAAGCATGCGTTCGACTTCCGGTTTCACCTCTGACAAGTAAAGGCTTAGAAGTCCTCACTCCACACTTACAATGAGACTTAAGCTGAACAATCCGAAAAATCAATGCCTTTTCTTGGACCCATTAGAGAACTGAGATTGTAATGCAAATTACCACCCTCCCCCAAATTGGGAGAAACAGGTAAATACAGAGAATCACAGCTGAGATCAGCTTAACTGGAACAGAAACCACTGGAACCACAACTGGTAGGGACAGACACTTAAGTGATAATTTTGACAAATTGCCGAAGGCTGAGTGTGGACTAGCATGAGAGCGATAAACTCCTCGGAGCCATAACTTTGAAGAGCTGCGTACATTCTTGGGTTTTATCTCCAGGAACCTAATAGGTTCTCATGATGCACAGCCAAGAAAATCCCCTCAAGTTTCTGTAGGAATCACATAGAAATCCAGGAGAGAGAAGCTCCCTCGCCTGGGGTGGGCGCCTTGCACCTCGCAGCTCTTTTGTGCTCACTCCATGGGATCCAACCCAGTACTGGCAGGTGCCCCAGCCTTGCAGAGGTCAATGACCTTTGGAGTTGCTTTCTGACCAATATTCAGGCAGCTACAGCTGTATTTTCCTGCAAGGGATCTGTGCTAATCTTGTTGTTCACTTTGAAGTGTTTAAGCTTTCTTAAAACAGGTACTTGCAACATGAGGCTTGATTTCATCTTAACTCCTTTTTGCTTTAGCGTGAGACTCGCTGGAAAAATCGTTTCCTTTTCTTTTTTTTTTTTTTTTTGTTCGGAAGGTGTTTCTTTAATATAAAAAGATGTCAAAGGGAAAAGAGATAAGAGTAATGAAACGTAGCCGAACAATTCTCATTTTCAAAAATTCTTCCACTGTTGCTTCGCACATGTGCCTGAATAGAGGCCAAACGTTGTTACTCTTCCTTTATTTCCAAAATGCCTCGAAACATTCATCTCTAACTTCAGCCGATAGATTCAGTGGCACTAGAAAACTAGATGTCAGTAGAAGGGCTATTGCTTATTTTTGTATCCTGGGAACATTTTTTCTCTTTGGCATTTACTCATTAGCAAAATTTGCTTTGTTTGTACATCCTAAGATTTTAGCATCCCATTTTAAATGACAGGCTGAGAGAATTAGCAAACATATCTGTTAGTTCTTCAGAGGGAATAATTAACCGTTTTCTTACAGCATCTATTCTTTCTGATATATTACATACATATTTTTGTCTGTCCAAAAAAGCAAGGAGTTA
>NW_011888877.1:2959222-2967321 GCF_000151845.1 Pteropus vampyrus | reverse complement strand
GGCTCCTTTATGTGTACGTGGTTGGCTAATAGTTCTGCTTTGGGCCAGGCTTGGTAGCCAGCTCAGCGGAAGTGGCTCCCCACCCCCACTTCTCTCATTCTCCACCTGGGGCCAGTTGGCTGGCTCAGGCTTGTCTTTCTCGTGATGTGGGAGACTGAACTATGCAAGAACTGCTGAGGCCTTGTCTGGAAACTGTACATTGTCGCTTCTGCCTCATGCTATTGCCTAAGAAAGTCACAAGCCCAACCTAGGATTGAGAAGTAAGGAAAAACTATTCTGCCTCTTTTCTAGGGGAGATTGTAAAATATTTGGATACTGGGAGATGTGAAGAATCAGAGGCATCGATGCAATTTACTATAGGTGGAAAGAGAAGATGCATATTTAAAATAGTATGAAATAAATTAGGAAATAATTTTTGAATAAGAGAGACATCATGGCATTGTACATTATTGATCATCTGTGACCACAAAGAGAGTTAGCACAAGGCTTTTATACAGGTAGTTGATAAAGGTGTCTGTATCGAAGATCTCTATATCTGCCAGTTTCCCTATTGATTCTCAGAGTGTGCTCACGTGACCAGCAGAATCATCTGGGAACTTGAGAGAAATGTAAATTCCCAGGTCCTACCCCAGATCTACCTAATCAGAAACTGGGGCAAGGCCAGTCATCTGCATTTCAACAAGCCCTCCAGGCAATAACGATGCCCGCCAAAGTGGAACCTGCACTAGGCCACGCTTTGATTTATTCCCCTGGTTTGCAACAAGGTAGGAAAAAATCTTCTGGTGACTTGTGTGGTTTACTAACAATAACACGATCACATCTTAGGGTTTTGTTATTGACAATGTCAAATGGAAAGATCTCAAAAGCTTCCTGAATTTTTACATATCTTTTTCCACATGGGATATCACTGGACAGCAGAGAGAAAAACTGGGTTGACTTGTCTCCTCCATACTGAGCCTTGTCATGTGCCAATGCTCTGTGCTTTTCCAGGTATTTGCCACTGTGTTTAATGCATTCACCCTTTTTATTTTTTTTTTATCATACCAGGTGTTGAAATTAAGGTGCATAATTTATTACAACCCTCTTATAGTTCCTCTCCCCTTTCTGAAGATTTTGTCATTTGGCTCTTTTACCACAAATAAGATCTATGACATTTTTTGGCACAAAATGATGAACCAAATATGTTTAAAAGGTCAATTCTTTTACATTCGTATTCCCCGTTTGTCTAATAAAATTTATTTGCGTGCTGACCTTAGCCCTTCTCTCTTTCTCAAGTGTAGAAGAATGTCTGACTACTTTTTCATGTAGTCATGAATGACTTTTCTCTTGACAAGTTTTTTATGATAAAGATTGCTGTTCAGGACTTCTTGAAAGCTCAGTTGGAACAATTGAAAAGTGGCGTGAGCTGTGTTTCATTTCATTCATTTCTTGCAAAGTGAAAAGATACTATCCAATCATTGATTATATTCCTATTATTATCATCTGGACTTTTGAAACTAAAAAGAAACTCTATTCTTTTTATTTTAATTTTTCAATTACAGTTAACAATCAATATTATTTTATATTAGTTTCAGATGTACGGCATAGTGATTAGACATTTATATAATTTATGAAGTGATCCCCCATTAGTCTAGTACTCACCTGGCACTATACATAGTTATTAGAATATTATTGACTATAATCCCTATGCTGTACTTCACATCCCCCTGACTATTCCGTAAGTACCAAATTGTACTTCTTAATCCCTTCACCTTTTTCACTCTGCCCCCGAACCCCTCAACCCCTCTTCCATCTGGCAGTTACTAGTTTGTTCTCCGTGTCTATGAGCCCGTTTCACTTTGTTTATTTTGTTCTTTAGATTTCACATGTAAGTGAAATCGTATGGTATTTTTCTTTCTCTGTATAACTTATTTTACTTAGCATCTTCTAGGTCCTTCCACGTTGTCGCAAATTGTTAAGATTTCATTTTTTTATGGCTGAGTAATATTCTATTGTATATATGTACCGTAACTTCTTTATCTGGTAGTCTATTGTTGAGCACTTAGGTTTCTTCCATATCTTGGCTATTATAAATAATGCTGCAGTGAACATAGGGGTGCACATACCTTTTCGAATTCGTGTTTTGTTTTGTTTTGTTTTTCAGATAAATATCAAGAAGTGCAATTCTTGGGTCATAAAGTAATTCTATTTTTAACTTTTTGAGAAACTTCCAAACTGTCTTCCATAGTGGCTACACCAATTTGCAATCCCACCAAGAGTGCATGAGGGTTCTGTTTTCTCCACATCCTCGCCAACACTTGTTTTTTGATTTATTGATAAGAGGCGTTCTGACAGGTATGAGGCGATATCTTATTGTGGTTTTAATTTGTATTTCACTGATAATTAAGGATGTTGAGCATGTTTTCATGTCTATTGGCCATATGAAATATGTCTGTATGTTCTCTTTGGAGAAATGCCTAGTCAAGTCCTCTGTCCAGTTTCTAATTGGATTGTTTGTTTTTTTGGTGTTAAGATGTATGAGTTCTTTATAATATTGGCTATTAACCCCTTATCAGATGTATCATTATCAAATATCTTCTCCTGTTCAGTAAGTTCCTTTTGTTTTGTTGGTGATTTCCCTTGATATGCAAAAACTTTTAGTTTGACATAATCCATTTGTTTATTTTTTTTGTTTCCCTTGCCCAAAAAGATATATCAAAAAAAAAAAAATATTCCTAGGAGCAATGTCAGAGTTTACTGCCTATGTTTTCTTTTTGAAGTTTTATGATTTCGGGTCTTACATTTAAGTCTTAAATCCATTTTCAGTTTATTCTTGTATACGGTGTAAGAAGGTGGTCTAGTTTCATTTTTTTGCATGTATCTGTCCAGATTCCCCGACACTATTTATTGAAAGACTGTCTTTACCCTCATTGTATATTCTTGTACTATTTGTACATATGTACCATTAAATGACCATATAGGTGTGGATTTATTTCTGGGCTCTCTATTCTGTTTGTGTCTGTTTTTATGCTAGTACCATGCTGTTTTGATTACTATTGCCTTGTTTAGTTTGATACCAGAGAGCATGATACTTCCCAATTTATTCTTCTTTCTCAAGATTGTCATGGATATTTGGGGTCTTTTCTGTTTCCATATACATTTTAGGATTATTTGTTCAAGTTCTGTGAAAAAATGCCATTGGTATTTTGAAAGGGATTCCATTAAATCTATAGATTGCTTTGGGTTGTATGGACGTTTTAATGATATTAATTCTTTCTATCTATAAGTACTATATATCCTTCCTTTTATTTGTATCTTCTTCAATTTCTTTCTTCAATGACTTGTAATTTTCTGATTATAGGTATTTTACCTCCTTGGTTAAATTTATTCCTAAGTATTTTATTTTTTTAATGTAATTGTAAATGGGATTGTTTTCTTAATTTCTCTTTCTAATAGTTCATTATTGGTATACAAAAATGCAACTGATTTCTGAATATTAATTTTGTATCTTCCTACTTTACTGAATTCATTTATCAATTCTAACAGTTTTTGGGTAGATTCTTTAGGGTTCTCTCTATATAATATTATTATCTGCAAATAATGACAGTTTTATTTCTTTTCCCATTTAAATGCCTGTTGTTTCTTTTTCTTGTTTGACTGCTGTGGTTGACTTCCAATACCATGCTGAGTGGTGAGAGTGGACATCCTTGTCTTGTTCTTGATCTTAAGGGAAATGCTTTTAGCTTTTCTCCGTTGAGTATGTTAGCCGTGGCTTTGTCATATATGGCCTTTATTATGTTAAGGTATCTTCCCTCTTTTTCCAATTTGCTGAGAGATTTTTATCATAAATGTATGCTAGATTTTTGTCAAACCCTTTTTCTGGATCTATTAATGTTATCATATAATTTTTCTTTCAATTTGTTAATGTGGTGTGTCACATTAATTGATTCGTGGCTATTGAACCAAACTTGCATCCCAGGAATATATCCAACTTGAGTCTGGTGTATGATCTTTTTAATGTATTGCTGAATTCAGTTTACTAATATTTTGTTTAGGATTTTTGTACCTATATTCATCAGGGATATTGGCCTATATTTTTTTGTTTTGTTTTATTTTGTAATGTCTTTGTTTGACTTGGGAATCAGAGTAATGATGGCCTCATAAAATGAGCTTGGGAGCTTTTTCTCTTCTTGAATTTTTTAGACTAGTTTGAGAAGAATAGTTGTTAATTCTTTTTTAAATGTTTGGTAAAATTCACCTGTGAAACCATCTGGTTCAAGACTTGTTTGTTGGAAGTTTTTTGATTACTGATTGGATTTTGATAATAATAATCTGTCAATTCAGATTTTCTCTTTTTTCTTAACTCAAACTTGGAAGACCGTTTCTAGGAATTTATCTATTTCTTCCAAATTGTCCAATTTGTCAGCATATAATTGCTTATAGTATTATTTTATGATTCTCTATATTTCCATAGGATCAGTTGTGACTTCTCTTTCATTTCTGATTTTATTTATTTGGGTCCTCTCTCTTTTTTTCTTGATGAGGCTGGTGAAACATTTATATATTTTGTTTATCTGTTCAAAGATCTTTTCATTGATCTTTTGTATCATTTTCTTTAGACTCTATTTTGTTCATTTCCACTCTGATCTTTATTATTTCTTTTCTTAAAAGGAGATTCTTGTTGCTGGTAACTATGTAAATTTAAGGGAAAGCTTTCTGCTTTAAGCCATTAGGTCTCTGTTGACATAATATGATGTAAGAATGACTTTCATTTATTTTACCAAGAAAAATGCTATCAAAAATAAAAAATAAAAAAGACTGGGAACCAATATCTCTACTAAAGAATTATTGATAGAATAATGTATAAAATTTATAAACATTAAATGATTAATTTAGTATGTTATATATTCAGTTTCATATAGCAAAATTATTTCTAAGGTCACCACACAACCGAGAAAACACTTTAAAAAAATATCAGTGCATTATTATAATTATAAAATATCACATTTTCAAGTACATTAGTAATGGTAATTGAGAGTAATTAGATGAGCATAATTTCTGAACCAATGGCAAAAATAAAAGAAGGAAATTGTGTTAATTGATGTTGACGATAATTCTAAACTTGGGCACAAAACTTGGATGTTCTCTCAACAAGAATGCTTATTACTGCAAATTGCTTGTATCATCACCTAGTTGATTCTCCTAAGACACATTATTAGTCAGTTATTTTCTGGATGCCTAATGTCTTTTTTTCTCCAGTTACATATTTTGAATTGTTATGATTATTAGCTTATAATTATTTTTTACTTTTCAATATGCATAATACTTGGTTTTATTGAACCATAATTCAAAATTGCTTTTGCTTTGTGTTAGAATCTTTTTCATAGAGACAGCCGAAATGTCAAAACCGCCTGATAAGATGGTCTATGTTGTTTGATTACACCACATAAAATTTATACCTAGTACTTCCTTTGTCTCTGGATCATAGTGCTTGATATTTTACCTGCAATAATCAATGAATTCCTTTGGCGTGAAACCTGTATTGGTCACCTTTAATATTCCTTGAAGGTGTTACATATCAAATCAGTACCACTGCCTATTAATTACTTTCAGATAACTTTTCTTCGCTACAGTAGAAGGAATTTTCTGAGTAACTGGGAGGTAAGATTAGGATGACTTTTGAAAAGGGATAAAACGTGGAGCAAAGCTAACTTACTTTACAGATTCACCTACAGTTAAAATTGCCTATGACTGAAATTAGCCGATTCCCTGTTAACCAATAGAAACTATGCCATAAACCACTGGCGGAAGGCCCTGGTGACCCTTGCTCAGACCAGAGGTCACCTATGATGAAGTCTCTGCGCCACCTTTTGGTCAGCAAAGCAGGTCAGTTCTAAAGATGTAATTGACAATAACTGGGCAAATCTTTCAAGAGCATCATCTCTATTCCTGAAGATATATTTGTTGAAATGTATTGTTCTCACTATTCAGACAAATGTGGACCAAGAGACTCTGACTTGTTTTAAATCTAGGAAGCCCAGGTAGTTATATAGGCACTTGCTCTTTAAAAGCATTTTAAATGTAGTTCATAAAATACTTGCTTTATTTGTTGTGTTTTTGTGTTTATGAGTCCGTTTCTCACACTGCACCACAAGCTTCTAGAAAGACAGGGCAATGTTCCTGGTTCCCTTTATAACACTGCCTGACTCATGGCACATGTTCAAAATATGATTTCTGAATAGAGAATAAAGGTTAGAGTTAATGATGGTACCAGGTTCTGGAGGGCATCTCAAGATGCCACTATCTATCATCTGTATTAGTTTCCTATTACTGCTGTTGCAAATTACAACAAACTTAGTGGCTTAGGAAAACTCAAATTTATTATCATATAGTTCTAGAGGTCAGAAGTCTGAACTGAGTCTCTATGGGCTAAAACTAAGATATTGGCAGGATTGTGTCTCTTCTGGAAGCTCCAGAGAAGATCTATTTCCTAGGCGTTTCCAGCTTCTAGAGGACTCCCGCACTTGTGGCTTATGGCCCCTTCCTTCAGTTCTGAAACCAGAAGCATAGCATCCTCAAATCTCTCTCTGACCCTGATGCTTCTGCCCCCTGCTCCCGTTTATAAGGACTCCTGTGATTACATTGGATTTACCAAGATAATCTCCCCATCCTGAGGTCGGCCAACTGGCAACCTTAATTCTCCTTTGTCATGTAGCCTAATGTACTTATAGGTTCCAGAGATTAAGATACAGACATCTTTGGGGAGCCATTATTCTGCCTACCACATTGTCCAAAGGGCTTTAAAAAAAAAAAGTTTTCAACCTGGACTGGATAGCTGATTTTTTCTTATTTGATTATAAACTATGTAAAAGTACCCAAATGGCATACAATTATTTTGAGAACAAGGGCCTAAATGTGTAAATGAATTCCATCCAGCTTTCTTTTAGGCAAATTGTTTCCATCTGCTTTATATGTGTATGAATCATAAGGACTGCTGGAAAGACTCAGGAATTTGGTACAAATGAGAAAACCTCATTTGAAGCAAGTGTGAGCTTTGAAAATAAACCACTATTGTGTTTGGATAATAGCCCATTAACAAAGGTTAATTTTACTTAAATCTCAGCACATTTTGATTTTCAAGAATGAACTTCAAGTAATTAGAGTCTGTTGGGTAAACTCTTAAGGAAAAAATCTGAATATGTTGTTCTGAGTAATAATATAAAAATACATATGTAAAAAGTTCACGTTCATTTTCAAAATTAAAAAAAAGTCAATAAGAAACCCATCTAAACAAATAAGAAGCAAATTTATGAACTTAAGCACTTACCAGAGTAACTCAGAACACTCACTTTTAGCTTATAAACTAGCGGATACTAAATTAAGACCATTTCTGAACAGAAAGAACTTTGTTTTTCTTCTGCGGGAAATGGAAAGGGTACTAATTAAGAATATGAAACATTATGGCATAATGAAACTACTGAATTGCTCCCAATTTGTCCTGAATTTTGTGAGCTCCAGGGCTGTGGTAGTAATTTTATTCTCTATCTTATGTCCAAGAATCAGCTACCATCTGCCTCAGAGTAAGTTTACCTATACTGGCACTTTTACTTCCAATCTAATTGTTTATTTATTTCACTAATGAATTCTGTCCTCATTAAAGCCTTTGGAATATATATTAAAGCTGTGTTTTGAGTCCAGAAAGAAATATACTACGTTTTAAAATAATTTTAAGGCTATCTGTTGGATCTTTTCGGAACATTGTTTTTCTACATTCATATAAACAAAATCAAACAAAACTGCAAATTAAGAGGTAAAATGCCCATACAAACCTATTCTATCTTATTCTGATTTTTAAAAGAAAGAAAATTAGTCCATGCCCTCCTGGCCAAATCTGGGTTCTACAAATATTTTCATTAAATATTTCTCAATCCCTACTCAACATTTTCCCTTTACAGCTATGGAAATATAAAAGGTCTGTCTCTTGAAATTCTCCCCTGAAAGTCAAAGGCAGGATATTAGCTGTCCCACCCATTAGGGGTAGAGAGTCCTCTGCTTCCAAGTGGCCTGTGCCATGTGAGACTGCCTTCCAGAAGAAACTGTGTGTGTGGTTTCATCTTTCC
>NW_011888877.1:2947698-2959072 GCF_000151845.1 Pteropus vampyrus | reverse complement strand
GAGAATTGCCCAGAGACCCCTATTCTCATTCTTAGCTTCCTCCCAGGGTCGGGTGCAAAAGCATTCATTCCTCCCGGGGGAAGGAAGTGACAGGGCACAGGAGTGAGAGAGGACATCCCTCGGGCCTCATTAAGGTTCACTTCAAATCACTTCCTTAACCACTGACTTGCTGCTGAAATTGGTGACTCAGCTGACTAAATCTCCCTCAGCCCTGGGAGCGGGAGGCAGCAGCGGGGGAACTGCACTGAACCCCAGCTCCAGCCCCAGCGGCATTCTCCATTGTCTACCAGTCCTTTGTGAGATTAAATGGGTCACATGCCTCTGGCTCCTGAGATGGAGGGCTTGAATCTTCTGAGTAGCTGGAGGAGTCTCAGATGACAAGCGATGACTCGTTACAACAGCACTATTTGGTGCAAAAGAAGCATCCACTACTTTTTTGCATTTTGCTGAAATAGGGACCTGCTGTCTCTTTAAATGAAATGTCTCTGATCCTGTTTAATTACTCCCCTTAGTGTGGGCTGGAGGAAAATACTGCAGAAAGGACTTCTACCTATTGTGTGAGCCATTGTTTGTGACACAAATGATTTGGTTTCTCATTTTGATATTCTTTTTGCATGATTTCATTCATTATTTTCTTAAATGGAATGTAAGCACCAAATATAGGAGGGGGAAAAAAAACAAACAAACTTGACTTTCTTTTTTCACAGCCATGAATTTTTTAAGAAGCTCAGTAAAAATCAGCCTATAGGTTAGTTTCAGAAAATAGCGAGGCACTTCTGAAGACGCGAATATGTCAAAGCTTAGAGCAAGCAGAATCATGGCCCTCAGAGTTATAAAAGGATTTTGATTAGCCCTGCTCTAATACGGGCATGTCAACAAAGCAACAGCCAAACACAGAAACGCGTAAATTGGAGAATACACAGATTGAACGATTGAAATTTTTATAAGTAAATTTTACTCAAAACAAAACCCACCCGTTCCTGTTGCCTGATACCAAGGCAACTTTGACCGAGGTACAAGATGTACGGAGATCAGAGCCAGGTCAATGTGCTTAGTTAAATGTGCTGGAACCAGGAGCACGTCCTGAAAGATGTTCAAACTGTGGTATTTTGCTCTCGCTGATGCACCAAATACAATTTGTTGCCAATCCAAAGGCCTTTCCCTGTGCCCCTCCCCTGCTCACTGCAAATCAGTTTTGTTCAAATATTTGCCACTTTCTGCTTCAAGGAATCTGGGCCTCTCTCCTCGGCCCTAGAGAATCAGCCACAGAAGGTCCATTACTCTTTCTAGTGGTTGGTTTATGAAAACTCAAACAATAGAATTCTGGCCAATAATATATGAGGGAAGTGTCTTGGGAGGCTCCTACGAGAATTGTGCTCATTTTAACAAGGAAACCGAGAAAGAGGACATTTGTGAAGATGTGATGCCCGGAGCTAGTGTAGTCATATTGTAACCAGGAGGTAACAAGCTGGAGGATAAAAGCCAATGCAGTGAGACTTGCACAAGAGAAAAGAACTGGACCCTTGGTGGCTGTGTCAAGCCACTGAATTAACCAACCCTGGAAGGGACCTAACTCTAGACCTCTTGTTTTATGTAAGGAAATAAAGTTCCTATCATTATTTAAGCCAGTCGAATTTTATCCTCAGCAACTTCCACTGAATGCATCCTAAGAGTTGCCATTGATTACAAAACTTAAGAATTAGCTTTTCTAGTATTACAGGTTACTTTAACTTCTAGTTACTGTGACTTCTAAGGCCACTGCTAAAATATGTTGTCAATCTGTTACTGATCTTTTTTTTTTTAATGAAAATGGCCAGACTAATAAGCAATCATATCAAGAGCTGTATTTATACAGTATAGGTTTATATATAAAAAAAGCACACTTGAGTATCTGACCCAGTTAATACTATCTCTTCGATGCTACCTCTCCTACAAGCTTTTATAGCTTTTAGCTTCCAGACTCTAACTACTACCATGATTGATGAAAGAGGCTTTCTCTAGCATACCTGCTCTGTGGGGAATATGAGCTAAAGAGACTTCCACGTTAATGCATTTTCAAATATGTTCCAGGAAGAATGTGGCAAGTTTCTAGGGTTATTCTGATTTGCATATGTAAGACCAATTTTAGAAAAGTGTCATTTAGTAATCCAAGCTTATATATGACTGAAAGAATGATAATAACGAGAATAATTATCTTGATTTTAGTAAACATTTATTGAAATATTAGAATGTATGAGTGAGTCCACGAAGTTAGTATGAAAGTAATGATTAACAGTAAGGGCTTTGGTCTCAAGCAGATGTGTATCATGGCCTTGAAAGGTATCTGTGCATTTTCTCTGGAGGAAAACCCAAATGAGAGTTCATGTTCTCCCTCTGGTTCCCAGGCCAATGTCAGGGTCCTAAAGAAGGTAGGTGGCCAGGATCTCCCTTCCTTTAGCCTTGGGCTTCTATGCGGAGGGACATCTGTTAGTGGAAAGCCCCCTGTTCTGCACCCTAGTCCTCTCCAGGTGGGTGATTTACCTGACCTTGGGAGGTGAACTAGGCTGTGGCAGCATCAGCCCCTTCTCCACTTCTTTTGTTTGGGGTTCAGTTTTTCAAGTTTAATCAGGACCAGGGCTGACCAGCAGGCCCTGTCCCTGAGTGGATAAGTCTGTACAATTCAGCCCAACTTTTCTCAGTAATCAAGCTGACATTTTAATCTTTACGTTTCTGAATCTCTCAATCAGATCTGAACTCCAGGGAGTGGGGAGAGGCTCTGCGAGACTCCAGATTATAAGGTATGCATGAGATGGTGGGGATAGGGGGCGAGTATTTCCTTCCCGGTCAAAAATTTTCCCCCAAAACGTGTAGAAAATCATTTGTTTCAGTCCCTTTCAGCCAAAAGTTCTCATACACATTGACTCCTG
Organism: Pteropus vampyrus; assembly: GCF_000151845.1. Classification (NCBI taxonomy): domain Eukaryota; kingdom Metazoa; phylum Chordata; class Mammalia; order Chiroptera; family Pteropodidae; genus Pteropus; species Pteropus vampyrus. Next base: position 2,956,166 of record NW_011888877.1, on the reverse strand, counting down.
GAAGCCCTGCTTTTCTGATCATTATTAGACGGGCTCAGAAGACAGCGACTGCCAGTTTACTGCAACCTCACTGAATGCTAGGTAGGCAGCTTCTCACGACTGTGTGAAATGTCGTAACATGTGAAAACCAGGCTGAGTTCTCCAAAGTCCTCACCACACCGGGTCCAGCTGACTCTCCCCGTCTTCCTAAAGCTGCGCAGGCTTGGAGCATTCCGCTCGGTGTGTTCAGTGAGTCAGCCATGAGCGGCAACACAGAAGCACTAACCTCAGCAGCTATAGCAAGCAAGGATATTAACAAGGGAGCAAAGAGAGAGAAAAAACATCAAAAGAGTATTGATGAGCACATATGAACCACTCCAGTTCCATCCAGAAATACTTGAGGAAGAGATTTCAGAAGCTGAGTTTATGTGTTATGTAATTTACGGGCTAAAATCGATATAATTTATATCATGATCAATGTGACTCTAATTTGATTGATGTGTTGGCAAGGATAGAGAAAAGATGAGTTGCAGTAAAAATTGTCATGCTGATGTTTTGATGTCATCATTCTGTGTATGCATTCAATTTGGGAACATTATGATGAGCCTTTGTGCTTAGATTTGAACATAAAGTTTACTTCCTATTTTTCTATTTACCTACAATTGTCTAGAGTATCAGGGACCATGCCTCTTACCTGTAGCTAAGTCTTGTAGAAGAAATTGTTTGGGTCCTAGGTCTTGAAAATGGTTCTCACCCAGTTCCTGAGGCCCAGACTGCTACGCTTTTTTGGAGAGAATGTCTGGCTTTCCAGCAAACACAAGCATAAGTGTCACTGTAGCCACCATTAGACTCCTCATTGGACCCCCCACCCCCTGCCCCATCACACCATTATACTCTCCACCCTGCACCAGCCTCAGCGAAAAGGAAGAGGTTGTAAGCTAAGAGCCAGGAGGCTTACAATTAGGAGGAAGGAGGTGGGCATATAGACCAGCATATCCAGTAAAGTGTTGTAGGTGTATATGGGGTCCATCGAGGGGTCAAATAAGGTGAAGATATGTCTAAGAAAAGAGCAAGTCTGTGGTCCAGGCATAATTGATAATACTATTCTTGTTCACTTTCAAAATTATATGTATTTGAATGACAAATTAGATGGCTACTCTAGTTTAGGAAAGGTTGATCTATTCTTGAAACTTGAAAAAAAAACATCAACAGCATCTTAGGGGTGAAGCTTAACATCATTAGTGTAAAAGTGAGTTACCTGTGGTCAGGGCCTATGACTCATGGGCCATTTGCCTTCAGTGCCAAGCATTGATGAGTTTGTGTGTGTGTGTGTGTGTGTGTGTGTGTGTGTGTGTGTGTGTGTGAGAGAGAGAGAGAAAGAGAGAGAGAGAGAAACTTGAATGAATATGCAAATTGAATGAATGCTATCAATTAAATTACTAAAATAACTTATTAAATAATTAAAGTAATTTTCTTTTAAAAAAAACATTTTTTTTTCCCCAAAAAGGTTTGTCAGGAGGTTTTAAGCGAACTGATTTAAGAGAAAAAAAGTAATTTTATCAGTAACCTCAAAAGGCTGGTCTTAGAAAAATCCCTTGAGTCCTCATTGTCCTCATTCCCTACAGGACAATAAATGACATGAGGATTTGTTAGATGAAAATCTCCCAGAAGTTTCTGGGAATAAAGATGTGCCAGCAATGCAAAGTCATGTCACTCTGGCCCCAGTGCAGAGAGAATTTGACAAAGAAAGTACAAGACTTATTTATAAATTGTAGATGGAGCTGAGAGATAGGTCTTAGAGAGAAAATGAATTAACCATTATTTCTAGCTTTATATAACTTGATGACTAATAAAAAATTCACGCATTTTAGTTTTAAGTTAGTAATAACCATTAATTGGTCCAGATTTTTTTTTTTTTTTTTTTTTTTTAATCCAAGCTTTCAGGAAGTCTTCACAGATAAAAGAGTTTGGAACACAGATGCCATCACCTCTCCTGAAGAGTGGAATTATCTACTAAGAGAATTCTATCTTCTACCACAGATGTAAGTTGACCATTTCTTTTGTGTGGCTTTTAACAGTCCCCGAGGGTCCCCACTACAAGCTCTTAACCTCCTTCCTCCTACCTGGAGTTTCTTCATCAGAGAAGAATTTCACTCTATGCAGAAACAGGCGAAGGACTTAGAATTCAAACAGCCAGTTAAAGGACTAATATCTGAATTCAAATGATTTCAAATGATTATAAAATCAGCACATCCAGCCCTTAAAGTGAATAGATGGTTGATTAATTTAAAACAGGGACATGCAAAGGTACTGAAAAATCTAAGAAAGAGACGGTGGAGGAAAGAAAGTGTAAGTTTTTGACTTTATAATTTTGCTTAGAACTAACTGTTTGTTGTTCTTCCAAAGTATTGCCTCCAGCTATTCATAGAAAGATAATATGGGAAGTGAAGTCAATCATTCATATAATTATGTTTTACCAAACAAAAATATGACTGAAGTATTAATGGGGAACTAGAGTATTGCTGAGAGAAGGGTATGTGTGCCTGGCCCGAGCTGGCATATACAGTGTTTCATTATTTGTTCTAAGATATCTCAAGTTCACTCTTATGCTACTACCAACTCACAAGAAAGATACTTATTCTCTACTTTTCTCTAGTACCTAACTCTTTTTGACGAAAAGAAATATGTGATTACAAATTCTATATGAAAGAGCAGCATAGATCTTGAAAAAATGGGAAATTAAAAAAATCAAAATACGAACATTGTTGAAAAGATTTCTAGCTTTCTTATTAAGATGCTTATTTTATTTTTAGAAATAAAATATGATGAATAAAATATAAATATCTTAGAAATAAAATACAACTAAGAAAATATAAATATACTAAATGTATAAAATATAAATCTTTCTCTGAAGGAGCAATTGACAATTTAAAAAATTTATTTCTGCAGTTAATTCCTTACCCAAAATTATTGTTACATGCTTGACTATAGAGGCTTTGCATTTTGATCGAGGATTTAGTTTTCTTTAGAGAATAACTAACACACATCACCGCCCTAATAACTTTCCCATGACATTCTCCTACACAAAAAATGGTCGATGTAAAAGCTTCAACTGACTGAAGCCTATCTGTAACTTATTCAGAATAGAAAATGGGAAGATTAACATGTTCCCTATTCATGAAATAGGGGGAAAGGCAAAGCCAGAAACTTTTGTAATCAGCATAAGTTCTCTTTTATTACATTCAATTCCTGTTTCTATGTATAGATCATGAGTAATTTTCTCACATATGGTTTTAACACAATCCAGTATCAATATAATTAGACCATTTTTCTCAGCTTGTACTGGTATGCCCGCAAAAGGAAGATGGGAATGACTTCTCGTTTCTGTGGAAGAAGAGTATTTGGAAGACAATATAGGGAACATATTTGAACTATTTCACTCAGAGACATTCTCCTCTTACTTGCTAGCACAGATGGAGGGGACTACAGCTGTGGCAGACTGGCTTGCAACATACCAAACTCAATTCTTCGGAAAATAAGAATATGCACTGACCAATAGGGTGGCCACTACTCACATATGGCTATTTAAATTTATATGATCTGTGATGAAATAAAATGAAAAATCCAATTCCTCAGTTGCACTAGCAAGAGTTAAAGGGCTCCATAGCCACACGTGGCAAAGGCCTGCCATTCTGTACACTGAGCAAACAGTATTTGCCTCATGGCAGAACTACTGGGCAATTCCGAGCGAGACTCCATTTCTTGGTCTCTTTCCCAGTTATTGAACTTTAGTCAATGAAATGTGAGAAGAAATGCGTACCTGGCCTTAAAACCTGCCAATCACAACTAATCACCCTCATTCCCCTTCTATGGCAAACTTGGAAGTTGCTTGTTGGAAATGGAAGAGCCACAAATTAGTAAGAGCCTTAGCAAGTGACAAAGGACAATACAATATCACAGGTGAACTTGACTCAGCTTTCAGCAAAAGTCAGACTAAGGAAATGGCTTTTCCACCTATTATTTCGGATGGCCTCCAAGTAGGTGTCACTAAGTTGATAAAAGTTTGGGGCCAGAGTACAATGACGACCAAAAAAAAAAAAAAATCAGGAATATTATGTTTAAGGAAGAAATTTGGGATTTTTCTACTCAAAAATATATTTAAAAGTCTAGTCAATTTTTAGAAAGCTGTACTGTCAAGAAATGAGAAGTCTGGACTGAAAATTGAGTTCGAAACACCCCTGATATCCCAAACTTGCTGTAGCAGAAAGCTATGTGTCCTCCTTTGGGGCATGCTTCCAAATTCTGGTTTTGGCTGTAGCAGTGGCGACTAAAGTGCCAGATGGGTCCTCCCGGAAGACAGGACAGAGGTACAGAGAGCAGCGAATGAGTGAGTCCCTTCAGAAAGTAGGAGCCAGAGTCTAAGGGAGGAACTTCCCCACTGCTAGGCAGGGCCGTCTCACAAAGCCTCACTGGGACAGGATTCCGCCCTTACTATGCACCAGCGATTGCTGTGCATCTCCCATTCTTTCCTTTTGCAGATGGGAGTGTTGGTACCTGGCCTCCTAGCCTCAAAACGCTGTTGCATTTTGAACGTGAGTTGGCGCGCTGGGGCAGTGGAGGCAGATAATTTGCCGTTTACAGCATAGGTCGCCAAATAACAGCTGATTGAAAGGATTAACTATCAACTGGAGGTTCTGGACTTTGAACTGGATTGAGTAATTGGATGGAATTTTGACCTGTCTCCTTTCAAAAGCTTGGCTCTATGTGATCTAATGCTCTCATTTTATCAATGGGGAAAACGGCATTTAGAGGACAAAGGGGATGGGTCTAAAATCACATGCAGAATCAGAAACAGAGCCAAGGTTCCTGGATATTAAGTCCGGTACCCTTTTCACAATGCTGTTTTTCAGCTCGTTCTAAACTTACCGACAAAGGAATCCAATATATATGTGTGGTTTTGGTACTAAAGAAATTAACTTACAAACTGATGGGATGTTTTCTGAAAGCATTCATTTAAAATGATAAAATATTTCCACATTAAAATAAATTAATATTTGGTGCCATCACAAATTACAATTTTTGATCATTTTAAAACTATATAGATGTATATAGGGAATGCAGTCAGCATTAACGTATTGGCTAGGTGGAGAGCCAGATGAGAGAAAGAATAATTAGGGGAATCATTTTATAAACTACATAAATATCTAACCAATGTACTGTATATTTGAAAATAATAAAATTAAATTCAATTAAAAAAACTATATAGATGTGATTTAAGGAATTTTTAATATCTGAACTCTATACTTTAATGACAAAGTCCTCAAATAGACTTGTTCTAAGAAACACTATCCCTTAACTAAATCATCTTAATATTTGTGTTTTATATATTTTTTCTTTGTCAGCTTTCTCTGTATACTATAAGATCATATTCTAATGCTGTTCTCTTCTGAGATACAGAAAATAATACATCGATTAACATTTTAGACAAAGATTCTTTGAGTTGGAAGGCATTATTAATCATTTAGTCCACTCCGCCCACTTTACAGACACAGAAACTAGACAGTTGTCAATAGTACCCGTTATGTAATAAGGGATCAATAAATTTTTGCCCAAAACAATAAAATTTCCTTTCACTTCAGATCATATAACTTGTTAATGAAAAAGTTGCAGGAATCCGACTCTCAAAAGGATACTCTTTCCTCTATATCAGGAACATCCAATTTGATATAGTTGATCCATTAACTATAATAATTTATGTAAACATAGTGGAGAAGTCAGTCCATTACTGCTGCTGGCACATCTCACTTTGAATAACTCTCACATTTTGTTCTGGTCCCTAAAATTTATCATTGCAGTTCTGGGTATTTATTGTCTTCCTTCACCGGAGTCTCTCAGACTGTTTTGTTGTATTTCAAGGCAAATATAAGTGGGGTCTAACAAAGTAGAAAATCAGAATTGGATTTATTACTCTCTTAATTGAGTTTTGCATACTTTATTCTATTCTTTTATCTTCGTTAATATTTTTATCTCAACCTACTCACCATGGGAAGTCAAGACCTATGGTTCCTGGCAACTTGCCTTGAGAAATGGGTTCCTGTTTGTTTATTTATAGATGGATTCTTCTTGGTATGCAGCTCCCACTTTATAGTAGTATTTTTCGTCATGATAACATTATATGTCAACTTGAATAAATTACTCCTTGAAATTCATTGTCTTTATTTATTCTTATGACTTCTCAAGTTTCTCCTTCTAGAAAATGAATCTTCCTTATGTTTTGTAATTTCTCATGTGCATTTACGACTGGTCCTTATGTCATATTTTCCTTCATTATTGGAGTTTGTATTCTTCTCTGTCACCTGAATGAAATTTATTGTATTTTATTCTATGTGTCCTAGGTATTAGAATCATATAATCATGGAATTCTGGAGCTAAGAGAGGACTTACAGAGTTCAGAATTCCAACCTCTTTACTTCTAAAGACCCCTTTTATCATTTTTTTTCCTTGGGCTTCCATATTTTGAAAGATTATGGTCCTAAAACAATCCATTTGCTTTAGTAATCTTTAAATTGTTTTTCCATATTTTACTACCAACAACATATATATGATTATTCAGAACTTCTCATTAGCACAAGACAACCAGCAGTCACTGCACTGAGGTGATAAAATTCTTGCCAATGGGGGGCAGGGGAGCGGAACGGAAACCAACTAAAGAATGAAACTTAATGTTTCCATAAGCCCCCACAGCATTATCTTGAGTAAGTGCAAGTTTTCCTTTAAGCTATGTGAAACTTTGAAAATGGCTTACAGAATACTTAAAAAAAAAAAATCAAAAAACAAAACAAAACAAAAACCTTTGGAATCAGGAAAACTTAAGCTGCTATTCACAGATTTAATCAAATCTTCCTGTTTCACAAATAAGCAAAGTGAGACCCAAGTCACACTGATGGTAAGGAATGGATAAGATCTTAGTTTTATTCTGATTTGATATTTAAGTCTTTTGCATTATTGCACACTTTCTACCTTCAAGAAGCTATTGAAGAAGGCATCATCATATTTATATACCTGCCACTAAGTCCCTGAAACTCAATATTGACGTATGAAAATTCTACAGACTCTAGAGTACCAGATGTCATAGTAGCTGTGGGTTAAGAGACTACCAAGTCAGAATACAGGGCTTTTGATTAGGCAATTTCAAAGCACCAGATGACTTTGAGACTCTCTAGAAATATCCTGGAAAAGTATGACTAAGTTAGAAAAGTCTAACTCTGTACCATGCAAGACAAGGTAATTCAAAAATTAGGCTATCACAGTTTCCCCTAAGAGATCTTTACTTTGGACTTCTATCTATTCGTTTTAATAAATACTTTTAAAGATGTCTGTTACCATCATGAGTATCTTATGCATACTAGCTCATCCTCCCAAGAATGCCATGAGGCAGGCATGCTTACTATTGCTCTTTACAGATGAGGAAACTGAGTCCTAGAGTAGTTAAGGGTGTTGCTGAAAATCAATAGCAGAGTTAGGTAATGAACTCAGGTCGTCTGGTCAGAGTTCGTATTCTTTTACAATGAACCATAATGTCTGGCTTCTTGCAGACTAACTAAATACTCTGTGATTAAGGGGGGTGAAGAAAAATGGAGACCCAGAACTGGCTTCATCTTTGAGTTCAAGCCTTGGGGATTAAAAAGGTCGTATCCTGGGCACTTGCATTGTTACTTCCACCTACTTATTTCTTGGGGCCAATGCAATGAAATTGTTGCCGGAGGGCAATGTTGGGATTCTCTACAAGGATCTGAAACCATTGGGGGCCCATCAGTATGGTACACATTGGATGATTCTTGTATTATTTTATTGTTTTAAGGGATTTCGATGGGTTTAGGTGGGCCGTGCATTCATTAGCCATAGGCATAGAGTGCCTATTCCCTTCCCCTCACTCCAGCAAGATGTAATTGCTATTTCTTCATTTTAATTCTTATTCGTCAATCTCTATTCATGGAAAAACAATTTTAAGTGTTGATTCATAATTTTTCTGATTCAACATTACACATTATAAAGAACACAAGGCAACATTTTTATTCCTTCAACAGTAACAGAAATCTAACATTAGCATCCAAATCACTCCAGCACCAGAGTTTGCAATCATCAAACTACAAAAACAAAGAATTCATCTTTCATGAACTAGCAGGACTTCTGTGCTGTTAGTGAAATCATCCCTGATTAAAAAGAGGAGACTTCAAACTGGCATAACCTGCTGAGGATGGAAATTCTGACCTCACTTTGGATTTTATTTTTTGCAGAGAATTTTTATTTGCTTTTGCTTTCCCCAGGCAGCCTGCATGTTTGAGGAAAGCAAAATATATTATCGATGCTTTGGCCAAAAAAGAAATGTATTCCTCTAAGAGTGTTACTTTAAGTTAGCATTTGTAACATTCATCTTCAGCGATCCCCAGGGGCTATAGGTACATTTGCTAGGAGACTATTACAGCTGC
>NW_011888877.1:2940931-2947648 GCF_000151845.1 Pteropus vampyrus | reverse complement strand
TAGCAGGACTTCTGTGCTGTTAGTGAAATCATCCCTGATTAAAAAGAGGAGACTTCAAACTGGCATAACCTGCTGAGGATGGAAATTCTGACCTCACTTTGGATTTTATTTTTTGCAGAGAATTTTTATTTGCTTTTGCTTTCCCCAGGCAGCCTGCATGTTTGAGGAAAGCAAAATATATTATCGATGCTTTGGCCAAAAAAGAAATGTATTCCTCTAAGAGTGTTACTTTAAGTTAGCATTTGTAACATTCATCTTCAGCGATCCCCAGGGGCTATAGGTACATTTGCTAGGAGACTATTACAGCTGCCCAATCTTTAATAAAACAAGTGGTGGACAATTATCTTATTTACCACCCCCCCTCCTCCCCCCACCCCCCACTCCACTGCCCAGAGATATTGATTTCCCGTGGCTTACAGGCTCAAATGCACCAAACTGGAGAAGATCGTGGCTGTGCATAATGCAATCACAGGGAATTACCTGGCTTTTCTTGGAAAGTGCATTGGGGATGACAGCTTCCTCTCATTGGAATGTCTGTTTACTTGTAGAACTAGTTAGGATAAATGGGAGGCTAGTTCCCTCGGGCCTGTGTTTCAAGGAGGAAGAAAAAGACGTAATTGAGAATCATTCTGTGGAAACGTTTTCTTCTCTCTCTACTTATATGTCTTTTAAGATCTATTTGTTTGTAAATATCAACCTATTGTATGAGTGATTTCTTACTATCATATAAGTGATTTCTTACTATTGTATAAGTGATTTCTTACAGCTGTCCGTTAATTTATTTAAACACGGAAATGCAATGCACTTCAATAACTGTTGAGGGACCTACAAGGAAAATATTCTCCATTTTTATCTGTTTAGGATCATCATAATTTCACGACAAGTTCAGTCAACTTAGAGGATAAATTATATTCCTGTAAGTTCCAAAAGGTCCCAAAAGAACCCAATTGTCATTATCATATTGCAGCATCTATCAAACACTACTCATGTATTTCCAGTGGGAAAACAAAATGAGCAGAGTATGAAATGAGTGACTATTAACTGCCTGAGAAAGGTTTTCAACTTGGTGCTTTGAAAGTTTTTTCATGATAAATGAATAATAATGATTATAATCAAGTTTCATTTCTTTAAATAAAAGGTTACCAACTTAATTAGTAAAAATTTACTCCAGCCTGCAATCTGTAGAAAATTGTGTACAAATGATACAAGTCTCTGAACATTTTTATCTGTTAGCATACACGTGATTACTTAAAATTGCCTTAATTTTAGTTCTTTATTATCTTGGTTGGGAGAGATTTAACTTCAGAAGCGGTTTCCAGGGGCAGAAAATGCAAGTCCTTCTCATCAAAAGGCAAATAATTGTATTTTTTTGAGGGCAGAATTTTATTTTGACGAATGAACACTTTGGCCATTATCTGGGACAAAGATATATAAGAAAAGATAGCACAGGAAATTACTCTTTCTGGAACTCTGCTTGTACCGAGGCTCACCGGCTGCTTCCTCTGCTCTCTCTAACATGCCACTTTGGGATTTTAATGGAAAATAGGAAATGAAGAGAAGAAAGGAAAGATTGTCAGATTCTATAATGATGATGACGACATTAGGATATAAACTTATTTTTAATTCTCATGGCTTAATTAGGGGATTGAGTTTATAATTTACTTTGCTGAATTGTGAGCTAAAAAAATTTTAGGTGGTTGTGGATATTACTATTTGGTCAAGACATAGCGAGATGATAATTAGGAGAATGGTTTCAAATTCTGTATGTATCGAAATCAGCAAGGGACCAGTTTGAGTTGGGATATTTTTGATTCATGCTGAGAGACTCATCCCACAATAACTTCAGCAATAAGCAACACTCTGGTGTCTAATGATTTTCGAGGTGCGATGGGCATTTAGCATCTGGAAGGGTAGGCATTGTGTGTATTTCTCTTGTTCTCTCTGCACATCTCATTTCTCTCTTCATATGGCTTTCTCTACTTCTCAGATCCCAGGACCCTTCAGCTCTATTCTGCAGACTTGGGACTTTCCCGATCTTTCCTTTGGGCGCCTGATGGGGTTCATGGAGAAAAAGCCTGCAAGGGGGTGTGAACTCCCTCTATTCGTAGCCCCTCTCCTGGGAGCCTCACGCTCTGCCAGTTCCAGGGCTGCCACCCTCCACCCACTCATCTGCCATCCTGACTGAACTCTGCTGACTGCTGTCCTGCTGCACTGAGCCCCGGGAAATCAGAAAACTCAGCAAAAGTTTAGTCTGAGAGACAGAAAAGGGGAGGGCAGGAGGGAGAGAGTGAAGGAGGAAAGGAGAGAGGGAGGGAAGATGGGGGAGAGAGACGGAGAGAACAATTTTAATTTCTTTCTTCTAATCTCAGTCCTAAGATTTCTGGAGAATGACCTGATTGGCTGTTTTCAGTCAGCTGTTCACCCCAGACACATGGACCTGGTGGAGGGAGAGTTGACTGCAGGTTACAGAACAGTCGTTTCCATAATAACTGTGTGAATGAAAAGGAGTGAGATGTGGGCACAATACACAGAAAAGTGGCCCAAAGCTGAGCAGATGCAACAACACGGACTAGTGCAGGAGCTTTAAAACTATGCTTGAACACTTCCGGTTTCCACTCGGATGGAAAGAGCCTCGCTCCTAAATGTCAGTCACACACACACACACACACACACACACACACACACACACACACACACAGCAGAGAAACAGTAACTTCAAGCTTTTCTTGAACTTTGCTTTTCCTACTCATTGGCCTGATAGCCAGGCAACCAACTGGCCCAGAATCTGGGGAGAGACAGGAGTCTGCAGGAAGTGGTACAATGCAAGCACCAACTTTTCTGGGACCAGATGCAGCAGGACAGTAGTGACCAGAGTTCAGCCAGGGCAACCACGAGTGGGTGGAGGGTGGCTGCCCCTGCACTGGCAGAGGGTGAGGCCCCCGGGGATGGGGCTAGAACAGAGGGAGTTCACACCCTCTTGCAGGCTTTTTCGCCATGAACCTCACTAGGTGCCCAGAGGAAAGATTGGGAAAGACCTAAAACAGTCTGCAGAATGGGATAGAGGGCTTGGGATCGAGAAGCTCGGAGGCGAACCTGTTCTTCTTCTCTATGAAACAAAATTTTCAGTCTGTGGAGAAAGGAATAAGAAAACTGTCAGCCCCAGGGAAGTGGCGAAATTCCATTGCAGAAGAGAAATGAGGGGGAAAAAAAAAGTTGAGTCTCGAGGTTCAGAACCACACCAGGATTGTCCAGCAGTGGGCAATAGACCTGGGACCGAGGTTTTGCCACGCCCACCTGGGCTGTCCGATGGCGACATCCAGGATGCCAGTGGGGATCTTCACCTTCAAGGTCATAGGTGGTCCTGATGGAAAAGCCCCCGCCCACTAGTATCTGGGTGGGATCAGAGGGTGGTGGAATCCTTCCCCACTACATAATTAGTTCTCCACTTCCAACCCAGAATATTTTGTTTGGACAGGTCTGAAGCAAGCCTGAGGAATCTGAGATTAAAAAAAAAAAATCCCATGGGGTTTCCAGTGAGAAAATCCAAGGTGTATGGATGCCACCGTTTACTAATTGGCTTTCGTAATCATATTAGCTAATCAGTGTTTCAGGCAAGGATACTTTAGTTCCGCCATTGTATGACTGACAATCAGTTATATTGTGAAAGTTTCAGATAAAAAAGAAAATAATTGAGAAACTTGAGAGCGAGACCTGGATTTGTCTCCTACACCAAAATCAGCAAATAAGAATACAGAATACTGACGTAAACTTAAATTTCAGGTAAACAATGAACAAATTTTTAGTATAAGTGTGTCCAATGTGATAATTGAATATTTATCTGAAATTTAAATTTGACTGGCTTTCCTGTATTTTATTTTGTCAACTCTAACACCAATGTGTTTCTTATTGCAGGACCTGGTACATTGTAGGTACTTAATACCTAGTAGTACAGTGATTGAATTGAAATACATTCTTTAACTGAATATTAATAACATTACAGTTTCTGGTCTGAAATTAAAGAATCGATGTTTAGATAGATTGACAATTGGAGAGTCCTAGAGTGTTTAATCCCCAAGTATTCTTAGCACCAGTCAGGGGCTCAAATTTGTCCATTTCTTTATTCCATAGTATCTGTTGAGATCCTTGAGAATCTCTGTCTTCAGGAGCCATGGCCTTCAGAATCAGACTTCAGAGAATCTAATGATTCTAATAAATACCAGTCTTAAAGACATGATGATAGATACTGCTAAGAATTATAGAATTGAAAAGAGGTCCAGATAATGAAATTATGTTCTTAGAAATAAATCCTGCTTTCAAAGGGATCTTTAAAGTCTATTTTATTTGATTCTAATGCTTCATTCTGTCTTCCTCTTTCTCCGTTCTACCTTATCTGAAATTGATGGGTGATGACAATTTTACTTGTGACCTACAGACAACAAAAGGGAGACAGTTGGACAGATAGTATCTGTATGTGCCCATTACATGGGCTCAAATAATTTAGCACAAGAACATTTCAAGGTCTTAGGTATTTGCTAATATTTTTAACCTTATAACAAAAAGTGATATAAGACACTCTTCCTCCCATAATCCTCTAATGAAGAATCTATTGGCAATAGTCTATAGTCACTTAAATATAAGTTCCCGGGTTCAATTTCAATGTACTTTATGGCAATAAAAACTGCAAACGTAATGAGGAGACCTAGAGGAACTTAAACTTTTACTTTTAAGTAAATAATCCAGTGTCATTTATGGTGGTAAACAAATCAACCTAGCTTTGGAAATGATTTTTTATTCCAGAAAGAGTGGCCTGAATGGCTGTTTTTAGTACGCAAATGAAAAACTCAAGTACTCAAGGGTGAATTAGTAAGTGGACCTTTGCTTTGAATGCAAAAGTCCTGTGAGTTCCCTCTGATACCCACCGGTATTTGGCATTTGGAGTTGTGGGTGAGGGGTTCCGCATATTTGATTAGGAGTATGGGGATTCGTGGAGCTTAGAGTCATTATATTGAAGGACATATGACCTTATTTTCTAGTCCAAGGCATCAGCAGTCTAAAGATACAAGAGATTTTTGGACCCATCTGCTTCAGCCATGTGCTTTAGCCTCTGCCTAAGCAATGGATGCATACTGCCCCATGTACGTATGTACCTGCTGCCATTTTGTCACCAAAACCAACTGGATAAGAGTGGACAGACTTTCTTGGGAATATGAAATAAGGATAGTGAGAGACTAGTAGTGAACTGTGGTATTAAAAAGACACAAAGAATTAAGAGACAAGTAATCTAAAACTACTGGGAATTAAAGCAATGAATTAGAAGAGGAACTGGATCTTTCCAGAGGAGACTGGACATGAGGTACAGATAAAGCAGACCATAATGTTCCAAGGCAGGAAGAGAGGAGGTTCTTTATGCTCACCTGTATTTTGTTTTCATTCTTTGAGGTTAACCACATCTTCACAATAAATAATTATTTTATTTGAATTTGCTAATGTGGGTTTCTGTTCTTTGCAATTGATGATCCCCAAGCCTTTTTTTTCTGACTCATTTCTGTTGATTTTTTTTCTTTTTTTCTATTATCTTACTTTAGAGAGGGTGGGTCTTCCTAAATTGCCCTGACGGAAGATAACTTGAGATTAACTTGAGGCTGAAATTTGTTGGGAATTTTCTTTTCTCTGAATGGTTTAATTTACTTGATTCAAGTCACCATCATGAAAATCTATGAACATATTATGTACTTTCTTAACATAAGATATTAGTTTTATAGGAAAAACAGCTCCTCTCTTAATAAAAGAATCTCTGTCAACAATTGCTACTAAGTCAGAAAGAAAGAATCAGAAAAACACATTATTTCCAATGTTTCTATTATATAATAATGCCAAGAAAGTTGTAACTATTGCATTCTTTGCAAATTGCTATTTTCAAAGACTGCTACCAGCAATGGGGGCTCATGCAAAATTAAAGCAGACTTATCGAGATTGTAACTGAAAAATTCTCTTCAGTTCTTTCGGGAAGTAGGCATATGCTAAATGTCATTTAGAAGCGAGAGCCCACAAAGTCGTATTATGTAGGTTTGCCAACTAATTCCCATCTATGAGTGTAGGAAGAGAGGCGTCACCCCACTTAGGTGTTTCCTTTGAAGAAGAAAAGGAAACGATTACCCTATAACTCTATTTCTTCTATATGTTGGAACTTTCTCTGTGTTTTTCTGGGACCCTGTATTAGTCAGCTTGGGATGTCATAATGAAACACCACAGACAGGGTGGCTCAAACAACAGAAACTGATTTTCTCACAGTGCTGGAGGCCGGAAGTCTGAGATCGGGGTGCTGGCATGGTCGGGACTGTCTTCCTGGTTTGCAGATGGCCACCTTCTCTCCTCATAAGGGCACTAACCCATCGCGTGGGCACCACCTTCATGATTTCATCTAACCTTAAGTACCTCCAAGGCCTCTTCTCCAAATACCATTGCATTGAGGACTAGGGCTTCAACATAAGGATTTCAGGGAGAGACAATCTGGTTCATTTCAGGCCCTATGAGAAAATTAATCATGTCTGGGAATATCAAATCATGTTGGAAGAATCCTGGAAATAAGATTTGTTTGCTATAAGTAACTTATGAAGGTGGTTTTCCTTTAGCTTTGCATCTTCCATTTTCTTTATTCTATTCCCTGTCCTCCCCCAAAATGTTGGCTTGCCAACATTTCCATTGGATTGTGATTAG
>NW_011888877.1:2936778-2940881 GCF_000151845.1 Pteropus vampyrus | reverse complement strand
AGAAGAAAAGGAAACGATTACCCTATAACTCTATTTCTTCTATATGTTGGAACTTTCTCTGTGTTTTTCTGGGACCCTGTATTAGTCAGCTTGGGATGTCATAATGAAACACCACAGACAGGGTGGCTCAAACAACAGAAACTGTTTTTCTCACAGTGCTGGAGGCCGGAAGTCTGAGATCGGGGTGCTGGCATGGTCGGGACTGTCTTCCTGGTTTGCAGATGGCCACCTTCTCTCCTCATAAGGGCACTAACCCATCGCGTGGGCACCACCTTCATGATTTCATCTAACCTTAAGTACCTCCAAGGCCTCTTCTCCAAATACCATTGCATTGAGGACTAGGGCTTCAACATAAGGATTTCAGGGAGAGACAATCCGGTTCATTTCAGGCCCTATGAGAAAATTAATCATGTCTGGGAATATCAAATCATGTTGGAAGAATCCTGGAAATAAGATTTGTTTGCTATAAGTAACTTATGAAGGTGGTTTTCCTTTAGCTTTGCATCTTCCATTTTCTTTATTCTATTCCCTGTCCTCCCCCAAAATGTTGGCTTGCCAACATTTCCATTGGATTGTGATTAGTTCTGGTTTTGCTTGGATTCCCTGGTGAGTTAGTGGTTATGGCCTTTAATACTTGCAGTCTGCTACAGATAAATACCTATATATTTTTTCTCTTGAGAAGTAGTAGTTTTGCTTTTTGTTGTTGTTGTTGTTGTTGTTATTTTGATATATTAAATAAATCCGTGTTAAGGTCCTTTAGAAGTTGCATCCTTAACAAGAACATCAAGGCTTTCCTAGGAGACTCCGGTTGCAGTTCAAAAATGCTCTGCAGGAGCTGAAAACCGTGTTTCCAGTATTCCACTTATTTTTGTTTCTGGAGCTTGGACCCTGCAGTGGCACTACCATTTTCTTTTTGGCCACAGTCACCTACAATAACAGCTTGAGGATTTTTTGCTTTTCTTTCTTTTCTTTCTTTTCTGGAGAATTACAACTTCCGTTTCATGATCATTGGAATTTCTATACTGACCCCTTTCCAGGGAGTTTACGTTTTCTAAATTTGAAGGATTTGGTAGTCATTAAAATGATTAAGACAATCAGTTTCTCAAATTGGTTCAGTATTTTTTAAAACTTGGATGTATTACTCAGCACTAAAGAGTTAAAGTTGCCAGTTTGACTTTATGGTCATTCATTGATCATGGAGCAAACAGATATTGACTGAATGCCATCTACGTGCTGGGAAATATTTGGGTTTGAGGCTACACTGATGAACGAAACAGCTAGAACTTTGTTCTACTTGGGGGAGACAGGCAAGATGCAAATCCGTATGTAATCGTGTCTATGGGTAAAATAAAGCCAGGGAAGGAGAGGGAAAGTTACAAAGTGAATCGGATCACAATCCCAAAAGGAGAAAGGAAGCATGAGACCACATGGCAAAAGAGCCTTGCACTTTACCGTGAGTGCAAAGACTCTGGGGTTGGAACATGCTTCATATGTTTGAAGAATTGTAAGGAGGCTGGAGTAGCCAAATCAGAGAGCTTGAGGGGGCAGTGGGGACTATGAAGGCCAAGGGAACAAAGGACCTTGTAGGCCACGGTAGGGTTTTGGCTCTGGCCACACTAGTCTTCTTGCTGTCACTCAAACTTCATTCCCATCTTTGGGCCCTTGTCTGGAATCTTCTCTGTAAAACGATTCTCTTTGATTTTTCAATGTCTCATTACTTCATTTCTTTCAGGTCTTTCCTCAAATGCCACCTCCTTAGTAAAGTCGTCTCCACCCACCTGCTAGGCACTTTCTTTCCTACTTCATTCTTATTACCGCTACCATTACTTAGCGTCCACATATTGCATATAGTCTGTCTTTTCCATCAAGTGTAATCTCGACCAGGGCAAGCACTTTTACTGTTTTGTTCACAAATTTTCCCTCAGGGCCTTGAAAATAGTAAGTACTTCCCCATATTTGTTGAATAAATGCTATCATGTTTAAAAAAAAAAAAAAACACCAGAAAAATAGATCAAACACATAAATTGTGACAAGGAAATTCAGGAGAAATATCTAGAAAAAATGCTTTTAAGTTTTGAAATATGCGATAGATATAAATCGATTGTAAAGAAGGGAAAGGATACCACAAATTGGAAAAGGAGCATAAATAAACTTGAAAAATGATACCTCGTCATTTTTTTGTCAACACCTTCAAAAATGATGTTTCGTAAACATGAGCTATTTTGGGTGGTTACTTAACAGGGACTGGAGATAATCAAAGAGCCCCTCTGGTTTCTAAGCAGACTACTTAGAAACGAAATGGTGTTTGAAGCAAAATGTTGGGGCATCATGTGTTAGTGAATTGAAGCAGGGAGATAATAAAAGGTAGGAGATTTGGGGGGACATTCCTGCAATAGTTTTAGTGAGATCTAACTGTAGACATTTAAAGCTGGCTAGACCCTTAGACCTTTTGTAGTCTAAACTTTAATTTTATAGATGAAGAAAGTGGACCTGTTACATGATCCTCAGATATTTAAATTGAGCTGGTAACTGGAGAAATGGGAAGGATGAGAATATGTTTAGGGGAAGAAAAGTATGATACTTAGAGTTAGCTGGGAGAATACTTTTTATGCACCAGCTAGCAAGAACATCTGATATTTAAAATAAGTCCATCACTCAACAGAGTAACATACGTTGGAAACAAAATTATGCCCATTTGCAAGAATTGGTCTTAAGGATCCTGCACCAGAGTCACCCAGAAAATTCGCTTTACGAATAAACAGTAGAAGTATATCACCTGATTTTATGAGGGCTAATTTACTGATTCAGAGTTCTCTGGTAGAAAGCACAAAATACTGTGATGTACATAGGGAAATGCAATGTTCGATGTTTGTATTAGGCTAAGAATGACAACCTTCTGTTGGGAGATGAGTCCAGAAAGTTCTAATTCATGAACTTTGGCAGTTCAATTATCGTGTTTCATTTTCAGCACTGATTCTTTGAGGGTAAGGAAAAAATTAAGAGAAGTGTCCTAGTCAATGAGCGTTTTCTCTGATAATAGGTGTAAAAATAAATTTATCCTTGGCCATCAGTATAGTTCACGATTTCATAGTAACAGAACTTCAAAGTAGTCATACTAAGTGTCCGTAAATCATGCATCAAGGAAGTTCATTTTTTAGTGCAAATTAAAGGGGTCCTACTATCATTTTTATTGCATGTAAAATTTGGTTATTGGTAGGGTAATCATGCATCCAAGTTTCTCTGGGACAGTTGTGCTCTAATAATTAATAGCTCTCAACCGTTCACTCTCAAGTGTTGCAGTTTGGATGATGAATTATACTATCATTAATGCTAGAGAAGAAGCTCCAACTATAATTGTATCTCACCAGTGGAGTCGTCTTAACTTTTAGTTACAGGCCATTCATCTCTCCTAGTCCATGTCTCTCGCACATAAGAATCTATAGAAACTTTAGTTATGCAAATCTTTTCCCAATAGAAGAAATTAGAAAAGACTCCAGTTAATTAAAGGGATACCTTTTTCTGGTATGAAATTTTTTTCAAGAGTGGCTAAAAAAGAAACCAAATGGGAATGGAAAGTCACTGGACTCAACCAGACTGGAAAGAGTAATCTCTATGTTGTTTTTAACACTTCTTAATAGGCAGGTCGCCAGAACTGTTTAGGTCAGTTATATTGTTCTGGCTTGTAATTTAGGGTATACATCAAGAAACACTGTAACTTGAAGAAAGTAAGACTATGATGTAGTATCAGTGGGCAGGGAGTAAACTGTTTCTCTGAAGATTTTAAAGGAAAGGGTGAATAGCTGTCTTCAGCGATCTGATCTGGTAAGGATAATATAAGAAGATTCTTTGAAGTTTTCTTTCGGTTTTATAATTACATGCCACATACTTTCAATGTGGACGAATGTTGAAAAAGCAACAAATGGTTTTTCTCCAGAGACCCCCTGGACAGAAAATGTGGGACCTTCCTCAGACCTCCTATGCTCTAACATCCCCCAGAAAATCTTCCTTCAGTTCATCAGAAATCCATCTTCAGGTCAATTTTATGGTTTACACCTGCCAATGGTAATCAACAGTCTTTCATTGCCTTTCTCGTTGAATCCTTT
>NW_011888877.1:2926366-2936728 GCF_000151845.1 Pteropus vampyrus | reverse complement strand
TGGTAACTGGAGAAATGGGAAGGATGAGAATATGTTTAGGGGAAGAAAAGTATGATACTTAGAGTTAGCTGGGAGAATACTTTTTATGCACCAGCTAGCAAGAACATCTGATATTTAAAATAAGTCCATCACTCAACAGAGTAACATACGTTGGAAACAAAATTATGCCCATTTGCAAGAATTGGTCTTAAGGATCCTGCACCAGAGTCACCCAGAAAATTCGCTTTACGAATAAACAGTAGAAGTATATCACCTGATTTTATGAGGGCTAATTTACTGATTCAGAGTTCTCTGGTAGAAAGCACAAAATACTGTGATGTACATAGGGAAATGCAATGTTCGATGTTTGTATTAGGCTAAGAATGACAACCTTCTGTTGGGAGATGAGTCCAGAAAGTTCTAATTCATGAACTTTGGCAGTTCAATTATCGTGTTTCATTTTCAGCACTGATTCTTTGAGGGTAAGGAAAAAATTAAGAGAAGTGTCCTAGTCAATGAGCGTTTTCTCTGATAATAGGTGTAAAAATAAATTTATCCTTGGCCATCAGTATAGTTCACGATTTCATAGTAACAGAACTTCAAAGTAGTCATACTAAGTGTCCGTAAATCATGCATCAAGGAAGTTCATTTTTTAGTGCAAATTAAAGGGGTCCTACTATCATTTTTATTGCATGTAAAATTTGGTTATTGGTAGGGTAATCATGCATCCAAGTTTCTCTGGGACAGTTGTGCTCTAATAATTAATAGCTCTCAACCGTTCACTCTCAAGTGTTGCAGTTTGGATGATGAATTATACTATCATTAATGCTAGAGAAGAAGCTCCAACTATAATTGTATCTCACCAGTGGAGTCGTCTTAACTTTTAGTTACAGGCCATTCATCTCTCCTAGTCCATGTCTCTCGCACATAAGAATCTATAGAAACTTTAGTTATGCAAATCTTTTCCCAATAGAAGAAATTAGAAAAGACTCCAGTTAATTAAAGGGATACCTTTTTCTGGTATGAAATTTTTTTCAAGAGTGGCTAAAAAAGAAACCAAATGGGAATGGAAAGTCACTGGACTCAACCAGACTGGAAAGAGTAATCTCTATGTTGTTTTTAACACTTCTTAATAGGCAGGTCGCCAGAACTGTTTAGGTCAGTTATATTGTTCTGGCTTGTAATTTAGGGTATACATCAAGAAACACTGTAACTTGAAGAAAGTAAGACTATGATGTAGTATCAGTGGGCAGGGAGTAAACTGTTTCTCTGAAGATTTTAAAGGAAAGGGTGAATAGCTGTCTTCAGCGATCTGATCTGGTAAGGATAATATAAGAAGATTCTTTGAAGTTTTCTTTCGGTTTTATAATTACATGCCACATACTTTCAATGTGGACGAATGTTGAAAAAGCAACAAATGGTTTTTCTCCAGAGACCCCCTGGACAGAAAATGTGGGACCTTCCTCAGACCTCCTATGCTCTAACATCCCCCAGAAAATCTTCCTTCAGTTCATCAGAAATCCATCTTCAGGTCAATTTTATGGTTTACACCTGCCAATGGTAATCAACAGTCTTTCATTGCCTTTCTCGTTGAATCCTTTATATTTTGAAATCAATTATTATTTATTCCGTAGCTTTCTCTTTTCTAGGCTAAATGATAAAATTATTTTATTCTCTCCTATCATTTTCTTTGGTAAGACGAGACGTCCTTTGGACTCCATTTTCTCTTGAGCTGGAAATGATATTAGATTTACTAATTTGAGATGTTTCCTATGTGCTTAGTTCACTGAAGGTGCTCAATGCCTGTAATTCATTCTTGGATGAATGAATGTTAATCCCTTACAAGTATTTGTCTTAAGGTAATACACTGTATGATTTCATACTGCAATTTACATCCTAATAAAATTTTGACTTCCTTTTTCAACGACTACAATACTGGCTCAGAGTTTACTCATGGTTAAATTAGGCCACACAGAGCTTTCCCCAATAATTTTTCACCTTGTAACCAAGAAGTCTTCTTCCTTCTTGAATTCAAAGTTTGCCAATTTAGAAGAGAACACGAGCTTACTATGACTTTATCACTCTTATTAGTAAATTAGTTTTCCATGCACTCAGTGTTGAAAGTTTAATAGACTCAATTTACATCACAGCTTTCATTTATTCTTCTACAAATGACTCAGAAGAAGCAAATATTTGTTGAATGAATAAATGGATGAAATAAATAACTAACAATATCTGAAGTAGCTCCATGGAGAGATATTGTAAGTGGAATGAAGAACCAAATAAGAATGTGTTTCTCCAGATTCCACATCCTTTTGGACAAGAGTAAGGAAGAGAGGAAGGGGAGGAAAAATAAATAATAGCTACTTATTTTTTTTTTTTTTATTCTTGTTGTTTACGTAAGTCTCTGAATTCTCCTAATGCTTCCATTAGCTAAGTATTACTACCCTCATTTTACAGGTGGGGAAAACAGGGGCTCCAGAAGTTTAACTAAGACCCCCCCAAGCTCTCACTGCTGGTCAGCAGTACTCTGTATAACGCTTATGTTCTCCAACTATACCTTGCTGTCCGACCCCCGCCCCCGCCCTCGAAATTGAGAGAGCCCACAGTAGTTATAAAAGCGAAAGCACTTTGCTTTACAACTTGGACAGCAATTAGAACTACAGACAAAGGCCGCTGGGGCAAATAACGGACTGACACAACCAAGCCTTAAATAAAGGATGTGTTTGTTGGACACGCTAAAGGAAGGAAGGGCGCAAATCAAACCAGAAATAGAGTCTCTTTGTTCTGACACATAGACATTTCTCAATTTCCCACACGAATGGAAGCCAGCTATAATACACGAAGTCCAAAAACTATGTCATTATGGTGCAGAAATAATATGGATTGAATTTAGAACTTTTTGATATTATAATTGAATATTGATTTTTTTTTTCCTGGTTTAACAGGAAGCGTCAATATCCAGAACAAAATGATGAAAACAGTTTGTAAATGAGCAATTCAGAAAAGGCTTCCCAAGCAATTTCACTCTCCAGGGTCTTTCTCCTAAGTCCAGTGTGTACAGGGAATGCATCGATATGACTGGACAGAGTAAACCTGGCATCTAAATTCATATATTTTCATCTATATTCATTGATTGCGCCCTCCTCGAATTGGGGTAAAGGTAGAAAAATTTTAGATGACTTTCCGCTGAACAGCAAAAAGTGTGGGGAAGTAAAAATAAACAACAACAAAAATGGATTTACTGGATAAACAGATGATAATCTTTATTTTGCCATTGGAGAAAGAAGGTCTGATATGAGTAATTTATTCACTCACCAAATGCAGCGCGTTCTGAGTTAAGAGAAGAAGTACGAGACAAAAATTCTTTCAATATGCGATCATTTCCTACAAGACCTTAAAAGAGAAAAATTAAACAGGATTTTAATTTTAGCCCATAAATAAGTGCTCAAGAGAGGAAGGAATGAACGTGTAAGAGGATGAATCTGGAAGTGGGTGAGCCCAAGGTTGAGATGGACTTTCTCCAGGCTCTCCACACTGAGGAGGTAATGTGGAGAGGAGGCCAGAGAATTAAAATGTTAATCAAACCACCATCAGAGACTGTACTATGCTGATCAGCCCTGCAGCCAGGCCAGGAGGACGCCTTCAGAACAAAGGAAGATTTCTGCTGGGATTGCTAACAACGCATTCCCCAACACCTGTGAGAGAGAAACAGGAACCAAGAGTCATTTCCTATGGCTCAAACCATGCGGAACCTATGGATTAAAGGCTGGGAACTGGAGGCAGGCCTTGCACTCTACCTATTACCTTCTCAAGCTGCATACTCTTCCCCTTCCTCACTGTATGTGCATATCAAAGGAAGTGGGAACTAAAGAATGTCATGTAAAGTGAATTCCCTGAACACTCACGGTCCCTCTCGGTCCCTTTACTGGGTCTCTCACTGTCCCTCTCACTCTCTGCCTCTGAGAGGAGACCGCACTCTGTGGAGCGTTATCCCTTCTCTAATAAACTTTCCTTTTGAGTCTAACTTTGGCGAGTGTGTTGAATTCTTTCTACAGTCTCTGCCAAAAGACCCTCTTCTGCTCTGGGTGCAGGGCTTAGTTTCCTTGTCTCTTGGGGCAATCTGCCCTGTTCTGCGTCAGAGGGACACTTGAGCTGCACCTTACTGATTTGCAAAGATCAGACCCTGGGGGCTTCAATCTAGCCTGCAGGTATTATTATGTTGTTGTTTAGCTCATCCAAATTTAACACATTTTTAATTAGTTGCAAGTATTTAAAATTTGGAAAACTTTACATAAAATTCCAGAGTTCCTGCTTCTCTCGAGAAAAATTTTAAGACCTGGTCACACTGGGTCTGTATTTCCTCATAGCCTAAAGCTGTAGTAGGATTTGAGTTTGTCACCTTGATGTGGAAACGAGGAAGAAACAGGCAGAATCATTGGCAGAAAGGCAATTTGCCAGGGGCCTTCAGACTAATCAGACTCATACAGAGTTTCCAGAGAGAAAACTTTGAAAAAAACAAGTAGGAACCAAAGTGAGGGCATTTTGAAGGTCAGGATAAGCAATTTGGATTTTATCTGATGGTTTCTTCACATCATACTCCTTTGGAATAATTTTATTTTTGTATTGGTACTGAAGTGTTCTGAGGTTAAAATCAAATAATGTCGAACTTTTAAAATATTTTTAAAACCTTATTAATGAGTAGTGATTTTCCCTGCATTTTTAAAATTTTTTTGTAACTTTTTTACCTAATATATTTTCTTTAAATGTTTGGCACCCACTATTGGTGCTCATCTGCTAGCGAAAGTTTGTCAGTGTCATCAGATGAAAGATAGCAAAGAACTATTTACTCCAAAATGTAGAATTAGCTCATTTGGTTTAGTATAACAGCTTTTTCTTTCTTGACAACTTGTTTTTATAGTTTATATTTTGTATTCCATCTTCACGTAGTGTGCTATAATTATTAATCTAGCTGAATAATTAATATTTTATAGTTTTCTGTAAAAAGCACAGTATTTCACTAAAAGAGAGGAAGAGAGTTTTTTTGAGGCCTTACTAAGTGCCAGGGGCTGTGCTAAATACTTTACCTGTAATAACTCATTGTATCTTCTCAATAAATATTGCAGTTTAGGGGACAAAGGCTCAGGGAGGGCATGTCTCCTGCCTAAGAATGCAGAGCTACTAAGTGGACCATCAGAATTTAACCCCAGGCCTATCTGGGGCCAAAGTCCTTCCGGTTTCATTTATTACATTCCTGAAAAAAACACGAGTCCCAGTTACTCTTCAATTTGAAGAAATTCGGGACTCACGACTGTAGGCAATCAGAAGCCATTGACTTTTAGGCTCTTTACTATTATTATTTTTTAAAATATATAGTTCAGTGTCCTGTAATTTACAAGGGCGGGATTGGCATCGCAATGTGGGATCGATAATAGAGGGGCACAAATGGAACAAGTATATCGACACCATCATGGTAAGCGGTACCCAAAGTCATGTAGGATAGATTTGAGCCCTCTCTTCCTGTCTGGTGTTGATATTTGCCTAGAAATGAATAAATACATAAGCAAAACTTGGGAACATTTTCACACATCTCATGCACAACAAATGTAAAGTTAGTAACTCGATACAAAATTGGAAGACAAACATTCTCTGGCAGCTTTTGTCACCTCCACAAATTGAGTCCTATGGGAGATGTATACCTTTGGATACCACCTTTGCCTCACCTCTGAGCAGCAGGCCAATTAGGAGGTCATGCTGATGTATTGGAAGTATAAGATAATGATCTGGCTTAGGACTCTAGCAGTAATCTAAAAAAATAAATGAGAGAATAGGCATGTGGTAAGCAGAATAATGGCTCCCAAATATGTCCATATTCGAATCCCTGGACCCTTCTATGGCAAAGGGGACTTTATAGATGCGATTAAGTTAAATAGATGAAGGAGGGTATCCCGTATTATCCAAGTGGGCTTGATGTAATCACAATGTTTCTTATAAGAGGGTGATATGAAATGAAGATGACGTGATGATGAAAGCAGAGATTGGAGTGATCTGCTTTGAAAATGAAGGAAGGGGCCACAAACAGAGGATGACGGGTGGCCACAAGCTGGAAAAAAAAAAAATCATAGAAATGGATTCTCCCTCAAAGTCCGAAGCCGGAACCAGCCCTGCCGACACCTTAACTTGGCCCCCATGGAAACGATTTCAGATTTCTGAACTGTCAGACTTGTCAGAGAATAAATTTGTGTCATTTCAGGTCACTAAGTTACTGGTGATTTGTTACAGTGGCCACAGGAAACTAATACAGGGAATGAGATTTTTCAGTAAAGAAAAATGCGATTTGGGAACGATGGTCTTTGAGTGGAGGGTGTCAATACATTAGCTTTGAGGAACATGTCACATAACTCAGCAATTGTACCCCTGGGTAGGGGTGTAATCAGAGAGGGATTGTATGTGCAAAATTTTTTCAGTCTTAATAACTTTCTAATAATTAAGACTGATATTAGAGATTTAGTTAATTTGTGTAGATTTTAAATTTTGAATCGCTATGTTTGAGTAATCAGATATGTTTGAGTAAAACGAGTTTTTCTATTTGACAAAAAGCATGACTAGAGTTCCAACTTACAGAGCTCATTATTATTAGCTACTTTTCAGTTTGTGAATTGTTTTCGCTTTTTTGAAGCTGATACATATTGAAGGAATCCAGATACCGTTTAAAACTCATTGCAAACAGCACAAATTAAATTACTTTTGTCTTCAACGGATCAAAATTTCCTCCTTACCCTCCCAACAAACACACAAATATGCATTTCAAATCAAATGGTTAACTAGCTGTCGGCTGTTGGCAGAGACTTGAAAAATAACACAAAGCCTGTAGATTGAAATGAAAAATCACAGCTCTAAGGATGCTTATTCCAACTGTGTCTTCCATCAACTATAATTCCACCTCTTTCTTGTTATTTTTTGAAGCAACATAGTATCCGTTTCCTTTCATTCTCCAAAGCTCTCCAGATGATTCTTACCAAGTTTAGTTCATGATTGGCAGCCTTAAGAACACTCAAGGACTTACCACTTGAATCTGTCAAGCCCTCACCTTCTTGTCTCTGGGACCATAATATGAAATTGATTCGATAGCCTCTGCTCATATCCTTGTCCACCTAACCACCATGTCTGTGTTACAACCTCAGAAACCAGCTGCCCCGAAGAAGGAGAAAGCGAAAAAGAATAACTCTTGATCTGCAACTTGGGGGATTTTTAGATCCTTTTATATATGAGAAACATTTAGAGAAGTCTCATAGTATTAAGAAGAGCATCATCATACATCACTGAGAACTAAAGTAATCCATCTAGAGGCCGAAGGGCAGAGGGAGGGCAGATGTGCTTGTACTTGTCCGTTTCATTTTGGTGCCAGTTTTGGGGACTAACTGAGGATGTATGTCTTCTTTTCCTGCTCACCCTGTGATCTCTCATGGGGGAGGGTATTGTGTGTTCTCATTAAGAGAAGCTACAGTGAAGAGGTTTTTATTGCTAAAGGAATGCTTCTTAAATGATGAGCACTGAATTTTCAGCTGCTGATTAGTGAGAGCAATGATAAGCTAAAGACTTTAATGTTTTTATTTACTGCTGTAGTAATGGAACCAGCACTGTGGAAATCCCTCCTATAACCTCCCTCTTTTCCTTGAAACCTCCTTGAATAAAAAGCTTCCAAGAACTTTGCTAACAAGTATAATACACACTAATATTTCGGATTAAAGGGAAACACATTCCTAAGATGGTTGACCATGAGCTAAGAAGATAGTTGCTAATAAAGTCAGTGATATGAGAATTGAAAGAGATGTCCTATATGAAATCTTGTTTCCATTTCTTTCCCCTAATCCATCTGTCTCTTGCTTTCACTTTTTTATATCTACCTGTGTAGGGGACAATGCTCCATAGCATTTACATATCGGTGACAGTGTTTCTTCTGGACTACCTTGTCAAGGATGTTTGTTTAGCAAACGGCCTCGGATACTAGAACTAGCTCTCTCCCTCTGGAGTGAAGGTTGGGTGGGTTTGTTCGTAAATCCCTTTGCAAAATTAGGGGTTTCCTAATCTTGGGGATCCTCAGCTGTGATACAGACCCACTGCATGCACAGCATATAGCTGAGCCCGTCTCATTGCCCCTGCAAAACTTGGGAGACAAGGGGAACCAATGTGAATGTGAGGCTCAGGCTGACTCTATGCTGTGAATGATAACGACCTTTATCTCTGACCTAGGAGTCTCATGTCTTCTGCTAGCATCTATGAAACTGTGGAAGCCCAACCTGTTAGCTTGAAAACAGGATAAAATTTCAGATCCTTTTCTATTTTATTCTCTTTGTTCTCGTTAAAACCCCTCCCCTGGTTTTAAAACAGAGGTATCTATACTTTTCTCAGAACCTCTCTGACCCAAGGTGTGTCGACAACCCGTCGTTGGTGTTAATTACCTCCTTTCACAATGTATACATATTATCGAATCATCGCGTTTACACTTTAAATATCTTACAATTTTATTTGTCAATTATACTTCAGTAAAGCTGAAAAAAAAAGGACCCTACATTTGTAGGTCACTTAGAATGAAGAGTGACACCTAGAGGAGAGTGGTGGCCTCAGTGGAAAGCCTCAAACCCGACAGGACTGAATGGGTGCAGCCGGCAGCACCCCACCCTTCCTGTCACAAAATACACGGCCATTATGCCTTAAACACAGACTATTCAAATGCTATAGTACATTAAAGAGAATTAAGATTACATAAAAAAAAATAATATCTTGTCAGAGGAACAAAAATACAATAATATTTGTTTCTCACTTAGGTTGTGGGTTGGGGGTGGGGAAGGAGCTGTCATTTTTGAACTACGCTATGACCCTTATTCCTTTACCACGGCCATCACCTAGAAGCTTGTCAGACATGCAGAATCTCAACCACAACCTAGAGTTACTGAGTCCCAATTTGCGTTCGAACCAGATTCCCAGGCGATTCTCAGGAAAGTTAAAGTTTGGGAGACTCTAGAGGCAACGGTCCGGCTACAGCTTGGCTCTTCCGATACTCATTCCCAATCCTCTTTTGTCTTGCCCCTCGTGACATCTAAGCTTAGTAAATGAGGGTTTACTTCAGCCCGAGACATTACAAAATGACAAGTAATCAGAGCCCCAGACCAAAGAAAGAGAACACATGCTTCCCAGAAAACAGACCGGAAGCTACAGAGAAACTGTTAGTACTCTTATGACCCTGTGTAGTCTGTGACTCGGCTGTACCTTCTAGATGCAACGATTCTGGATGCTCAGCTGAAGATTCGAGCCCAGGTTGGACTCTGAGGCAATTTTTGGTGTCGGTTTTAAAATCTTATACCAGCTCCTTTTTCCAAAACCCCATTCTGCAGGGTTTAATGCCTCTCTGTTAGATCATGTTTTTCCTGTCTTGTGTGCAAGGAAACTTTACTTAACCCGCCATATGTCTTGAAGTCTTAATTGTTTATCACCTACTTGTGCTCTGAAGACTGGACTAGTTAAAAGACGCATTTTTCTAGCTTCTTTTGAATCTTTGGGATGGTAACTTTACACGGTTCTGACCAGTGAGATGAAAGAACCGTCTGCTAATGCTGCCCTCTTTGCTAGAATGCAAACTAGAACGCAAATTCTACGTCTGGAGCTTGGGCAACCATTTTGTGACCATGAAGTGATCCTCGTGAAATAAATGTGAAGAGATCTGAAGAAACGTCTCAAAAAAAAACCTACCTCTGACCTTTTTGTTATGAGGAAAAGCAAATCTTATCTGTTTAACCAAGTCAGCTAAATGAAATCTATGAATTGTGGCTAAATACAATTTTAACTGATAGAGCCTGCAGAACAAGTAGCTGGGAGCACAGGTGCTGGAATAAAAAAAAAAATTGCATTTTAACTCCTAATTTCAGCACTTGTCAGCTATATGATTCAGCTTCAAATTCCTCACCTATAAAATTGAATAGTAACATTTGTCTCATAGGGTTGCTGTGAGTTTAAATAAAATAAGATATGTAAATCTCTTACTATTATGATTGGCATAGAGAAAATACCCCCCCACACACACACACACATATTATCAGTATTATAATTATTACACTTGCTGATAATAACTCTTATGTGCCACTGTTTCCTAGGTGCCATTAGAAGCATCGAAGAACACTAATCTAAGTCATATGGGGCATGTGTTTATCCACTTTAAATGAATAAATTAGGACCTTTCCATTCTGGGTGTGCTAGGCTAGATGTGAATAGGCTAGTTTTCCACCACAGGATTTTATATAACCAGGGCCTAGAACTTTACAGCTTGCCCGTCTTCAAATATTGCCAATCCAACCTGCACTCCCAGAAATTTGGTCTACGAGGGTT
>NW_011888877.1:2910620-2924861 GCF_000151845.1 Pteropus vampyrus | reverse complement strand
TGTTTTCTCCAGACTTTGTCAACATGTCAGACAGCTCCTCACATTTGTCTTGGCTCTCTCCCCGCCTCTGCCCTCTCCACGGAGAAATGTAAAAGGCAGTGAAGAGATCCACAGAACAGAGTGGTCAGATACCCGGATCTGGTCTCCACTCCTGGCTCCACCTTTGACAATTTATTTTATCCCTCTGGGCCTCATTTTCCTCAGCATCATCATCAATAAAATAAGAACAGAAGCATCCTCATGAGCCTGTGCCTGTGTCAGGCCTTGTTTTAAGCCCATGGAAACCACGACGCTCAGGACCAAACACACAGAGGCATTCAGTACTGTTACCCTTATTTCGCAGTGGGGCGAAGAGCAGAAGGAAAGCTCCGCCCGATTTCCTCTTTCTGTTTTCCCAACTCAGTGTTTGTCCTTGAAAATATTATGTCATATGATGGCTGTCAACGGATATACATCGACTGCCAGGAAGGGCAAGAAATTTATTATGTCTATTTTTATTTTTATTTCCTCTTTCGAAACTGTTTTATAAACGACATCTTGTACATTTCCTCAAAGGTCACTCCAAAGGAGGTGTGAGTCTAATAAGAAAGGGGAGTGCATCGGCTATTACCCACTCTTGCAAGACTCTCTCAAATCATAGTGTCTCTCTGAGCCTCAAAGGCAAGGTTTCTGGAGAAAACTGTGTTCTCTCCTTCATTCCATTTTAGATTTACGTAGGAAGAGCACAGGCGCTCCAGCCACAAAACATACTCCTGTGTGTTTACCCTACTCTACTGGGCTTCAAATGATATTACAGTAAAATTCTAGGCTCCCACCCATGGAGAGGATGCTCAAATGCACGGGGAATCTGCTCAAAATGGGATATTCTCAGCGAATTCTAGAGAAGCTTGAGGATTTATAGAGTCAGAGATGAATAATTCTCAATAGTTAGTGTAACAGGAGATGCGTTCCCAAAGATGCAAATGCAACTGTAGCTCATAATTTACTCCGTTAAGTGCTGTAAAGGATGTTGAGTGTCACTGCCTTCGAAGTGAAGCATGAGGAACAACAAAAAGCTCATGGAGGTGCAGATGCTGAGCAGTTGGCTTAGCTCTATATGGGCCAAGTGAGTGTCTTCTTCAAATTTGTGCCTGAGAAATGTTACAGTTTTATATATGGATTGACCTTTTGAGATCATGTATAAATGGTCTGTACTGCCGATGCCAATGAGATAATATAATGACGATCTTTACATATGAAGAGGCAAAGAGCTAAATATAAGAGGAGAGAAGTAGCCAAACAAACTTGGACAAACAAACAAACAAACAAAAAAAGATATGGAAATAATAAATTTCATCAATCACATCCAGCTAAAAATTTCCTCCAATTTAGTAGTGAAAAGAAATTAAACACAATAGACAAAATCTCTGTCTCTTTCTAAATACACTTGTTTTTTTACACACACACACACATACATACTATATATGGGGAAGTGTGTTTATATATGCATATGTATAAATATATAAATATATACACACATATCCATGCTTAAATTGACTGCTAATTAAAAGATATGTTGCTCTCATTTCACAGAATATACTTAAGCGATCTCAGTTTATTTTCTCTACAAAGACTAAATTAAAGGGACTCCATTAGGTCTTATTAGTATTATTCAAATCCAGTCCCTAGTTGATAATTAGAGCAAAAATTCTGGTTACCAGAGGCACTTAGGAGATAAATGACTCCTCTTCATTAGCCTTATTCTGTTTGAAATTCTTGAAGTCTGTTCCCTATGAGCACATGCTGTCTGTGTATAACCACGTTTATCCATATTGGACAGGAGCCATGGGATTACGAGGTAGGTTATATCAAATTTGTGTTTCTCTATTACCACACTTTCATGGAAATCTGTTGGTTATAATTCATGAGTTGAGCAGTGATCGCTAATGTTTAGCAAAGACATTTCAATTTGAAATGACAAGAGGGAGCAGTTCCCTTACATTAGACACCAAAAGTTTCAAGCGGTAACAGTTTTGTCATTGCCAATATTATCAGATTCACGATAGTAATCAAATCGTGATTGCTTTTAGTCTCCAACAAAAATGAGAAAAGACCGCCATGTTGAATTTTGGTCTGGGAGACCTTAAAGAGAAAGGGATATCTATTCATGGAAAATCATGAGGTGAGTAGAGCGGAGATCTTTTCACATATTTTCAGAGTGCATGACCTGTGAAGAATAGGACCTCAGTAGAAGGTTTCATTTGGTGATAAATTAAACATTTGATATTAAAACCTTTGGGGGAGTCTCCTGGGTACTAGGGATTCTCCATTTTCACCCAAATTCAACTGGCAATTTGAGTTTCTGACCAGGTAGGTGGTTGTGAAGTATCTGGTGGAACCCTTATGTATCAGGAGATCAGGAAACTGGGCTTAAAAAAACAAACAAACAAACAAACAAAAAAATACACCTTTGAGATGGTAACTTTTGTTTAATTAGAACTGGAAAAAAGATAACCAATCCTTATAACAGAAATTAATATATAGAAAATGGCAGTTTTTAGTCATTGCCAAGGCAATCAAATTAATACTAGTGGTCATGTAAAAGTGAATCTTCATCCTCTAGGCCAGTATATCACAAACTGTGTTTTGTGAGACACCAGTCCAGAAAAATAGTCTATGAAAGTAAATGTAAGAATTCTATACACTAACCAACATCTTCTCCAACCCCAGTCTTATAAGACTTACATTAGCAGACTAAGAATCTGACATGTCCTCTGGTAAAGAAAACTGTTTAACTTTGTTTAGATAAGCATTTCCCACAATTATTTGACCACAGAACCCTTTTGTATGTATGTAATGCCTAATCAACTTTCAGTGCTAGTGTTCTAGGGACTATATTTTAGGAAAGATCATTCTAGTCAAAAACAACTAACAGTGTCAATGGCCATGCCAACCTGAACGTGCCTGATTCTGTCTGATCTTGGAAGCTAAGCAGGGTCAGGCCTGGTTAGTACTTGGATGGGAGACCACCTAGAAATACCAGATGCTGTAGGTGTTAAAAACAACAACAACTAAGAGCAACAGATTAGAAAAAAAACAAAACTCTGCAAACCAAAACCTGAACTATATTTCTCTCAGTTTCTCATATGTCGTATACTTTATGAAGCTGCATATTCTGGGTTCTTTTAGCTTTGCTGTAATAACGGTTTTTCAGATTGAGGTTCCAAAAAAGTGAAATGTGTTCAATTTGAAAGCCTGCTGTTTTTTTATTTTTATTTTTATTTTGGCACATTTAAGTTTTAAATGAATTGAGAAGTAGGGTTAGAGGAAGATATTTAAAAGTCGTATTTACTCAACTCTCAAATCAGTTGTTGAACCAGGTGGCCATTTATGTGGCTTTCTTGTGAAGGCCTAGAACATGTTTCCATCTGGTACATTCTGGTTCTCTTTGTAAAAAAAAAAAAAAATTCTTTACTAAATGTTGAATACATAAAAATACATATTTCTAAAATATGTGAAGTGTCTAAAGATTAAGAATAAAACATACCGGTATATCCCTTATCCAGTTTAAGAGAGAGAATAGGAATCATCTGGAACATCTCCTCGGTTCCATGTTATCCCAAGTATTGCAAAGGTAACACCGTCCTTAAATTTGAGCTACCATTTTTTTTCTTTTCTTTATAAGTTTCTAATATAGCCATCAACCCATGGACATTTTGAATTCCTCCCCCACCCCAAAAGAGAAACATCTGTTGTAAATTAACCACTATTTTTTAATATCACTATCAAAAGGCAAAGTTGACGGATTTTTTAAGTATCTTATGGAAGCCTCATGAAAAATTTATTATTAATCTGCATCTAAAATGAAACCTGATTAAAGAAGCTAACACGAAACTAATGAGAATTAAAACTAAAAGAATATTATAATTAAAAGAGACAAGTTAAAGAAGTTTCAAGGGGAAAAAATAAATAGACACACACATATATATTTGCCAAATGTAGAATTTATAATGAGAATGTGACAGCTTAATATATTTTTAATTCTGACACAGTACTGGACCCATGTGGAAACTTTTGAAAATAGAAGAGCCCAACGATGGAGCCCAACAAAGATATTCCATAAGTGTTCTCACGTTATTAAGACAGCCAAATGAGGAACAAATAATGAAATAAAAATTGGCAATTATTCGTGGCAAATGAGCAAGAAACATTAAATTTTTTTCTAATAAGAAAGAATGCTTCTTAGAAATAAGATTTTAAAATCAGTTCTTGAAAATAATTTAAAGCACCTTAGCTCTGGTCTCCATAAATCTCAAAGTGAACGGATTTACTCTTCTCAACTTGAAATTTGATTCTCAACAAGAGAGCTTGTGATTATTATGGATATGAAATGCTGTACGTTTTTCTAAAAGTGAATATATATTGATATCATATTCATTTCCCTTTTATAACGTTGCTGTTTTTTGACAACGTGAAATTGTAAGCATTCGAATGTAACGATCTGAATGCAAATGGAAATTTTGTCATTTTTCTGGCAAATGCTAGGCATTTAAGCTGGTAATAAGGGATGGAGCAATGCAATTGTCGAATGAGGCTCTTGTTCATCACGTGTTCGCATAAGCTGCTGATCAGGAGACGTACACCTGTATTTGGAGTAGTTCAAGCAAAGTAGTGACTCAGAAGTCATCAACTCATCCCATAGTTTACATCAATGGACGTTAATAGTTTAGCTTATTTGACATTAATACCTTTATTCAACATGTGAGCTATCAGAGTAAAGTAGATATAATTTTAATCACTGGTTAAGCATTTGCCCATTAATTTAAAGGCAAAAGGGGCTTATTTTCTAGATTTAGTTAGAATAGGTTGATGAGTCTGGGGAAAATAGATTGAGAGTTATAAGCAGATACAGGAGTAAATTCTCAGCTCAAAGGATAACCTGCCCAAAGTGTTTGCCTACTTCTCTCCAGCAGAACTACCCCCAAGCCAGCGGCCCTCGTTCAAGACGCTGCCAGTAACCACTGCCACTCCTGCCATCAGATTCCCTTCTCTCTAGTCCACCTTCCTTTTTATTTCTAGAGTCACAAACGCCCAGTGGAGTCAGATCACATCACTTCTTTACTGAAATTTCTTCTCTGATGCCCTGTTGCCTACAGGGCAAGATTCTTCTTAGTCTAGAACCAATACTTCCCCATCCTCATCTCTACCTGACCACAGGACCCCTGAACCTCCCAGAGGGGTAGGGGGTATGTTTCACCTCCCCCAACTGTCATGCATTTTATGGCCACATGCCATATGCCCTTTATGGCATTAGCCTCTGAATTGTGACCATAGAAGATATTTCCACCCAGAACCTCAGAATGCCATTTTCTTTAGAATGAGGATTGTTGGAGATGTAATTAAGATAAGGATCTTGGGATCTTCCTGGATTAGGGTGGGCCCTCAATCCATTGGTGGGTGTCCTACAAGAGACAGAAAATGCAAACAGAAGGAGAAATTCACTCTAGGGTGGAGGATTAAAGATGTGGATGGAATAATGCATCTACAAGCCAAGGAGTGCCAAAGATTGCCAGTAGCCAACAAAAGTCAGGAGAGAGACAATGAATAGTAGTCTTCCTCAGAGCCTCAGGAAGGAACCAACCCTATCAAAACCTCGAGTTTAGACTTCTAGCCTCTAGAACTGTGAAAGAATAAATTTCTCTTCTTTAAGCCACTGAGTTAGTGGTAATGTGATATGTATGGTAGCCCAGAAAACTAGTACACCCTCCTCCCACTTGGGACACCTGCTCTTTTTTCCATGAGGCAAATGCTTTCCTCAAGATCCAGCTCCAATGTCTTAATTCATAGCAGCGGAGTAAGAGGTAGAGGTTAAAATCCTTGACAATCTGAACTCAAATCCTACCTCTGCCACTTAATGTAAAAAACCTTCAGCTAAGTTATTTGACCTCTCTGGACCTCAGCTTTCTGTGTATAAAAATGGGGGTAATAATAGCATTTTTAGTAAATATTCTGGAATATATAAAGCTCTTGGAATCATCCTTAGCATATAAAAAAAACACGCAAAAGATGTCAACTATTATTTCTATGTGTGAATATCCTTAGTTTCTTCAGAAAAATATTTGTCCCCTACTCTTTAATGGGAATAATGATATAACACAAGAAACTTAATAAATGAGCTAGTGCACATGAAGGTCTTAGCGGAAGGTCTGATACGTGGGGAGCAAGCAGTCAACATTCACTGCTGTGATTATGTGCAACCT
This sequence comes from Pteropus vampyrus, assembly GCF_000151845.1. Classification (NCBI taxonomy): domain Eukaryota; kingdom Metazoa; phylum Chordata; class Mammalia; order Chiroptera; family Pteropodidae; genus Pteropus; species Pteropus vampyrus. Next base: position 2,918,622 of record NW_011888877.1, on the reverse strand, counting down.
TCTCTGAACTCTTCCCCACTCTGGACTCGCTGTAACTGGTCTATGTATCTGTCCCACTGGAATGAGAGCTCTGTGCCCATAGAATCTAGCACAGAGCATGCAGCTTAGTAGGCAGGCAATCGATGTTGAGTTGATGAATGCATGAATGAGCATGCACTTGAGGAAGCTGGTTTGCTTTTTTACAGCAGGTTGAATATACTTCTACTAACACTAAATCCATTTATTTTGTTGTGCAATGAGTTGATTACTTGACTGTCTCAAGCCCAATCTGGTAAGCTCCTGAAGGATGAAGCATCATGCTTTGCGTGTAGCACATCCTCCGTGAGCGCTCCTTGCTGTGCTAGTGGATGTCCGTGATCGGCAAAGACTTGCTTGGTGCTGGCCATTTCTCACACTTGAATTGATTCCCTCTCCCACATCTTTGATTCCTCCCACAGTGACGGCTCAGGGATGCCTAGTTGCATACAGAGGTTTAGAGTTTAATTGGCAATTTATGGTTCTGCATCAGGTGAATAAATGCTATGAGAGGGTTGGTGTTTCTTCAATAAAAGCAGTTGTTCTGCCTGTCTCTGCCCAAATGCCACTATGGAAATAGCATAACCCAGCTACCTGCGAAGTCCCATCTCGTGCTGAGGGAATAGAGTTTACTAGAGGCCGGGGTGGGCTTCCTGTCCCTACTTCGTCCAAAGCACCAGGTCTGTGTTGGAGAAGATTCAGAGGAAAAAACTCAGATCCTGAATGTTCAGGAAACTATGGGGAGTCCCAAAGGCTGGAACATTTTTTACAGGGATGGAAGAATGTGGTGGGCCTAGCATGTAGAGGCCTTTTCGGAGGTTTCAAGTGAGGAGGTGTTGAATATTCCATATAAACTGCCTAGCTTAGTTAAGTGTTCTAGTAAAATACTTACCCATTTTAGTTTTAAAAACGATGCAGAGATCCTTGCAGTGCTGGGCTATAAAATATAACAGTTAGCAAATACTCCTTACAAATAAATTTTAAAAACACATATAAAAATTCAGTAAAATTTCATAAAATTTCAGAATTCTTTCATTTCTTGGGGACTAAGAGAAAAATTGTAAGAAGGTCCGCATTGAAAAAAAAAACTAACATATGATCAATAAGTATTTGTATTGTATTCAAACATTAATAATAATAACTGGTTATTGCAAATAATTGAATAACACAACAGTTCAAATATTCTTTATTCCAGGCAGCTTGACTAAGAGGTATATTTACCAGCTCCCTAAACATTATATTTTGGGCTTTCAAGATAATAAACTTGTCTATGAATCTTTTTCTTTGGGACTCTGTTAAGAGAGTCCTATAACTTCAACTCAAACTGTAAATATTCATTTTAGAGTTTTCATAGTAACCACTATCTTTCCTGTGAGGCCAGTCTCACAAAATAATTTCTCCAAGATGGGTTTAAAATAAGGAAATGCAGTAGCAAGTGCACTAACAACAAAAGACTCATATAAAGAGTGGAAAGAAAGATCGTGCTGGTGGTTTAAAAATAAATCCCAAAAGATTAAATTCAGGATTTAATTATAAGTTCTGAAGCCCAGGAACTGCACATCACAAAAGCTGACCGGAAGTAGCTTTCTTAGAAGCACTAACATATGCACAATAAATTTAAGTGGGGATGATGAAGACAGGTGCTTTACTCTAAATAAATAAAGACGATGACACATTAATGAAAACGTTCCAACAAATGCATTCTCTTAAAATTATTTCATTAGCCAACAAACGCGATTTCATCAGATAGCAAGCATGATATATTTGTCATTAAATGTTTGTCATAAATATTGCAGTTTGACAATGCTTACTCCACAAAACTCGAGTAAAATGTTAAAGTCCCTTGAATTCAATTAGCGATAATCCCAACAGATAATTCGTGTTCACTAAGTTGATCTAATGCCAAGCATCTTTTCTCAGATATGCTCTTCTACCAATTTCCTAGTTGGAGTTCAGCATTTATTTCTTTTATAATAAGTGCAGTTTCTTTAAGGAATCTTCATTTTTCTTCATTCTCCTCAACTCTTCTCGACCATGTCCAGTCTGTCGATGAGCTCATTCAGGCATTCCTCATTTCTGCCACAGCGTTTTTGATTTCTGGCATTTCCTCTCGATTCTTTCTTAGCATTTTCATCTCTCTGCTTACATTATTCATATGTTCTTGCACGTTGTCCACTTTCCCCATTTGAATATCTCAGTTGTTTCAAATTCCTGGCCTGATAGTCGCAATATCTCTGCCATGTCTGAGTTTTGGTTCTGATTCTTTCTCTCTCTTCGCACTGTGTTTTTTCTTTCAGTAAACCTTGCAATTTTGTTGTTGTTGTTGTTGACGGCAGCTGGACATTTTGTGCTGGACAAAAAGATCTGAGGTCAACAGGTCTTTAGTGTGAAGTTTTATGTTTATCTGGTTAGGAGTTAGGCTCTGTTTATTGTCTGCTAAAGCTGTAGGTGTCCTAAGCTAAAATTTCTCCTAACATCCTTGTTTTTGTCTCCTGTTGTCTTTGGGTTTCCCTAGAGACTTCTTCTTAAATAAAGACTGAGCCATGGAGTTCTTTCTATTGTTTTCTGCCTGGTACTGATTCCAGTGGCAGTTTGTGCTCTTGGCTTTCTGCTTTATTAAGTTGTGATTCTCTGTATTTGTTTGTCTCTCTAATCTTGGGAGGGGTGGTTTGTCCTGTGACTTCGATTCTCTGATGGATAGAAGTAGAGTTGTTGATTTTTAGTTTACCCTTTTTCTTGTGAGGACAGGATAAGCTCCTTCCATGATGGACTGGAAATTAGAAATCTAGAAAGACTTCTTTTCAATTTGTAAGAGTCTGGGGAAAAAAATGGAAAAGATTACTTTTCAATAAATTTCTACACTGTGAGCTCAGCATTATCATTAGCTCATCTGTCTGGGGCAGTCTTAAATCTTAGATCCTGAGGGATGAAATCTTGACAAAACTTAAAATGGAAAGAGACCTCAAGTGTCTTATGAATCAATCTGCTTCCATCTATTTTTTTTTTTTTTTTAAATATGAACATGTCAGAACCCAGGATGATATGATTTTCTGAATTTGTTCTGTGCTGGAGTAGCATCGGTTACGCATGCTTACCCCTGGGGAGTTGGAGATTATGCCTTGCAGAATAAATGTTCTCTTCCAATAGATTTATCCTATAATGTTGAGATGAAAATGACTATCTACGATTTACCAGCTGAATTTGTGCCTGGCATGCTTTATGTAAAATATGTCATTTACTCTACATAATTCACCTTAGAAGGTGAGTGTTGTCACTCTTTGTTTAGAGATGAGAGAAGTGAGGGTCAGAGAGCTGAACTGGCTCCCTCGTGGTCCCATTGCTAGTCAGCAACTAAGCCAGGATTCGAACTCACTAGGCTATAATTCTCCCTCCAGGAGTAAGCATTTGAAGGGCAGAATGTTTTCAACATTTACCCATCAATTCTCTGTTCATTCAACAAGTGCTCATTAGTCATCCATACAGGCCAACCTCTACTCTAGACACTGGAAATCTTTGTCTCATGGGACTCACATTCTAGGAAAGGTGGACAGATATTAAAACCACTTGTTGACATTTATACATTAATAGATAATATTACGATGGAGAAAGAAAATGTGGGGAAAGGGGCGAGAGACTGCAAATTTAAACACGGGTTCCTGAAAAGGTGACATTTGAATGAAGAGTGAGGGAAGCTAAGGAGTGATTCCTGAATCTGGCTCAGGGATGAGCATTAGGAAGAGGACAGACAAGGGCAAAGACCCATGGAGGGAGCTCATCGGAGGGTTTGAGCATTAGCCAGGAGACCACAGGCCTTGTGCGGTTGGATCTCTGGAACGATAAGGCATCTTGCCTTGTGGATTTTAATATGGGATTCACATAGAGAATTAGGACTAGTAGATGAGACAGTTCTTGCTCTTACAGAGGTAAGCCTCTGCAGAAAGGTGCTGGAGCTTTCAATGAACAGGTTTTAAAAGCACGGAGATTCCTCAGTTTTCCCATTCCAGTGTCCGAAGTGGGAAAAGAGACAAGAAGGTAGGATGTGGTGGTATGGATGGAGGTGGAGCATAATGGCATAGTAGGAAGATCGCTAGGATAAGAGTCACCATACCTGAGTTCTACCCCTGGCTTGGGGTTCAGTTACTAATTGGTCACATGGTGACTCGTGTCTTAGTCACAGTTCTTTATCTGTGAAACAGCCTTTTGGATTTTTTTTTTTTCCTCAGCAACTACCATGCTTCCTTTTCTCCCTACTGCATCCTCTTTCCCATCCTCCTTATATCGGCTCCACAGTAATAGCGTCATAGCTCAAATGTATGGCGTAGTTATTATGCCTCGAGTACCACTCTAAGAGCAACGTTCATATTAAGTCAATGCTCAGGTACACAGTAGGAGGTATGTACTGTTATAATCGTCTGTACTTTACAGATGAGGAAACAGCCACCTGAAGATTGTAGGTTTGCCCATCCAGGTGTTAAGAGGGAGCAGGGTTCAGGGGATGAGGGCGTGTGGATTCTGTGCACTGGACTTCCTGGTCCTGGGTGGGAATCTGTTCCTGTGGGCTCCTCCCATAGCTTCCCTGCTCTGGATCGAAAGCAGCTATTTGATAGAAATATTATGTAAGCCACACATATAATCTTAAATTTTCTAGTAGCTACATAAAAAAAAAAAATTACAGGTGAAATTAATTTTATTAATATATTTAACGTAATATATCCAAGATGTTATCATCATTAAGCCAGACTAGCCACATTTCAAGTGCTCAGTGGCCATGAGTAGCTGGTGGCTACCATATTAAACAGCACAAGTCTAAAGAATGTGCAGCTCAATTATCAAATTATCATCATCCTTGGGATAGTTTATCGATAGTAGTTTCAACTTGGAAAAATACACTTTGCTGTCCATTAAAAAAATAAAGAGTATACAACACATGGGACAAGCAAGTGTATCAGCAACAAACGGCCATGGTTTATGTTTTATGTATGTTTATGTTTGTTTACATAGTAACAAAAGCTAAGGCACACAAAGAATTTAGTACATGCTAGGCAATGTGCTAAGTGCTTTATTTGTCTTAACTCGTGAAGAAAACTCATGACAATCCCGTGATCAAGGTACTGTATTGATGACAAGTAAACTGAAGAATTGAGGAGTTATATAAATTGTCCATGAATACGTGGCCAGGGACTCAAACATAGTAACTCAAATGCAGACAGTCTGGCTACAGTGCCTATGTTTCAACCACTTGGCTGTTCTCCCTATGTAATAATAATTGGAGTTCAAGTTTTTAACTGTGTCCATTTTAAGTTGCCAGCAGACTGAATGCACAACTTGCTGGAGTGAAGAAGGATAAATTCATTTTCACTTGAAGTTGAAATTGCTGACTGTGTTTCTATCTGGATTTATTTTAATCTTCCATTGATCCATGGATTTAAATCTGGGGATAGAATTTTGGATCAGCAGGGCACAGTGACGAATGCCAGAGTAAGGACTGACATATATTTCAGCCACACCAATAAGAAGCCAAAATGCCCTTTGGGGGTAATTAGTGCCCTCACCTCTTTGTGTGTTCTCTGTAAGTCTGCTCAGACTACTTCCAGGAGATAATTAGGGGCTGCTGAAAGCAGCATTAACTCTGCCAGGCCACAGGGGTATTGTAAATGACTGCTTCTCAGACAGACTCATCAGCTTCAGCAGCTTCTAACACCTCAAGTCTAATCCCCAGAAGGGTTGAACATTGGATTATTACATTCTCTTTGGAGGTTTTGAATCTCTTTTTACAGAGACCGATGACATTTCTATATCTTAAAGGCAGCTTTGGAGGCATAAAGAATTAATGCCACACATTTGGAAAAGCCTGATCGAAAGATGAGGACATAGTTTAAGGCCTGGGAAAGAGCATTCATGGAGACTTTTTTGATTCATGACTATTTTTATTAATTGTACAGCCAACTTTACTCTCTATCTTTTTTAAAACAAATTGTCAAATACTCCTTGTTGGGGCTGGAATATAGCAGTTGTTTATAAAACCCTATTAAGTGCCATACATTTTTCATGTGTTATTTCTAATCCTACAATAACTATGGTATAATAATTGTGGTAAGAAACACATAGTGAAGGCTAAGAATGTACCAGGTATGATTCTGTGAGATATATATATACCCATTGGCTTCTCCAACAACCTGTGAAGTAGGTACTGTTATGGTTCTCTTCCTATAGGTTGGGCAAAGTCAAGGACAGAGAGATGTGAGTGATGTCCCAATGTCACGTGGTTGGGAAGTTGTCAGTCACGCTTCAAAGGCAGGCATCTGCTCCAGGATTCATACTCTTAATCACCACCTTATATGGCTTTGATCTGAATCGTAATGATAACTATTTCTACATTTTAGATCCAAACGTTGAGGCTCAAAGTGATGAGGTAATTTGCCCCAGGTCATCTTGCCAGCAAGTTCTGACAGGGGAGTTTGAAGCAACTTCTGTCTCACTCCCAGGCCCATATACTTTCCGCTGAGCTCCAAGTGAAGACACAGTCTCTCTTATTAGGAGAAGAGCTTGGGAGTCACGATCCCAGCCATGTTTGGCTGTGAGAACTTTCTTTTTTCCATTTAAGAAAAATAGGTATTGCTCATAAGTGGTACTATTGAAAATGGTGACTTCCAGTTTGTCGCGTTTCTCCTACTTGTTGGATGAGTGGGGGCAAAAACCCTGATGTGAAGAAAAATTTTCTACTTACTACGGTTGTTGCACTGCGCCTAAATGAGAAAATAAATGTTCTGCTTCATCACGGCCTTTCTTGATTTTCAACTTAATTAGCAACGTGATCACATGACAAAAGTTCCATGCCTTTCGAAATTTGTGTTAGACAAAAGCACTTCTCAAACGAGGCCGATTTTAGATATATGAATACAAACAATACCGTAAAATAACAGAATAAAAACATTTCTGGTGGCCAGAATATTTCTAAAGTTCTATTTCCCAGGATGATATTTTATAAATTTGTTTAAATCACTTGTACTATGCTGAAAACAAAACAAAACAAAAACTGTCAGTTTAATGTCTCCTAAGGAATTTCTGGACTACACTGACCTAATACCAACTACAATATTCTTTTTCTGTTACTAAGACTACCTTGATTTTGAGAAATAAAAAATATACAGAAGCTGAAAGAGTAATTAATGAATGCTCACATAACCATTTCCCAGAATGACAAATATTAACATTTCATTTATATTTAAAGAACTTTTTAAATTGTTTTTACTACGCCAGATAAGCTCAAACTTGCATTTGTCCCCCATGCCCAGATCCACTTCCTGCTTATCTCTAGGGACAATGCCACACAATATGGGAAAACCACATCGAAAGTATATATCAACTTATATAGCTATTGCATTTTTATTTGAAACTCACATAAATGGTTTTGTACTTTACATATCATTCTTCACCATTTTTTCACTTAACATGGTTTTCGAGATCTATCCATATCAAAGCATAAAAATCAAGCTCATTCTGTTTAATGCCCTTACAGGGTTCCATCGTATCAATTCCTCTTATAAATGGTTACTGAATTTGTTTCTAATAATTGATTATCGAATTTGTTTCTAGTAGTCACTAATAAAGTGACTATGCATATCTTTGCAAGTATCTGTATTCATTTGCTAAGGCTACCAGAACAAAATATAGTAACTAAATGGCTTAATAATAGGAATTTATTTTCTCACAGTTCTAGAGGCTGGAAGTTCAAGATCAAAGTGTTGGCAATTTGGTTTCTTCTAAAGTCTTTCTCCTTGGCTTTCAGATGGCTGCCTTCTCTCTTTGTTCTCATGTGGACTTTTCTCTGTGCACATGTGTGGGGAGCCACGGGTCTTCGGGCCGCGGAGGCTTGGTTGCAGGAGTGGGTGTTTTGCCTGCCTCCGACATTGCGGAGCCCTACTTCCCTTAACTTTCATCACTTCCTCCCCCTAAGCACACACCCCTTAGGCTGTCAATAACCCTC
>NW_011888877.1:2907856-2909585 GCF_000151845.1 Pteropus vampyrus | reverse complement strand
GATTATTTGTCTTTGACTTCCGGTTCCCTTTCTGTGCTTTTAGAGATTTTTACTTCTACTTCAGGAAGTCGAGAGTGTCTTTCAACTGGACACTGCAAAGTTTAAGAAAGTGAAGTACTTTTTCACCAGTGCTGATTTTCCTTTGGCCAAAGCATTAGCTCTCAAATTTCATTTTGCCGAAGAGTCAGTTCTACAGTTTGTTAGTAACACTGATTCTTGGATTTCACAGTCACAAGTTCTTAATTGACCCTAGTGTGAGGACAAGAGTCTGGATTTGTAACAAGCACCTCCTGTGATCCATTTCAAGTAATTGTTGCCTATAATTTGAGGAACACAGCTTTAAAAATAATACATTCTCTTGATATTTTCCTAAGTACTGTGGTATTTACTGTATCTTAACCTAAATAAACATCCACTCTGCAAACAAACATTGTCATGGGCTTTGGCGATATGTCTTCCTGAGCCTTATGTTACCTCTGTTTGACGTGAAAGCTGTCGAGTTGGGAATTTCTAGGGTCTTTCTAGTTCTGATGTTCTGTGTTCCGGTTCTGTTACATGTCTCATTTCCTGCCAGGCCTTCAGTAACCCATGCAGCCACACTATTCTTGTGCTACAGGTCCTTTAGCAATAATTTCTCTCAGAAACTTGAAACTCAGAGAAAAAGGCTACCCACTGAAAGTTAAACATGACATGTAACTTTATAATTTAACATAACAAATAAAATCATTAATTTGTAAATGTCCCCTTCGCAGGTAGAAAATCTCCCAGATAAAAAACTGGAAGCACTAGATTTAAAAGTGATTGATGTTTGACTTAATGTAGTATAAAGGTATAGCTATTGGTGTGATAACATATCTGGAAGAAGTATGTGGAGAATATCAAACATCAAAGAAAGATAATCTAAAGAAACAGCATGCCCCTGGCCTGTGTAGAGAGGGCATCCAGATTTCAACCTAGTTTATCTCAAAAGCAAAAGTGATACATTAATCAAAGACAATGATGGGATGCTGCATTAATATTAATTTTATTTTGTTTATAATACCAGTTTTAGCTAATTGATTTGACAAGAAGAGAGATCGTATCTGGTGCCTGAGGATTTATTCACCATCACACTGCTAGCAGGATTATAAACTGACACAATCTTTCTGAGACACAATTGGCCCATATTTTCAAAAGCCTTGAAAGTATGTATTCTCATGGATTTATTAATTTCAATTTTTAAAATGTATTTAAGGATGTAACTAACCTATAGTGTTTTTGTCACTATAAATATATAACGAAAAGTAATCAATTATATACATTTTGGTATATGCCAAAAATAAAATCCTTATCCTTAAATAATTATGAGAACTGTAAATGTTATTTTCACATGATAAGCTAGAAATAATATAGTTTCAAGTGAAACAATCAGTTTATAGTGCGGCAACACAGTATAACACATTTTTTATTTTTTAAAAAAATACCCGTACACATAGAAAAAGAGTTAATGTAGTATACATGTATATTAAAAATTCACTACTGGTTTTGGCTGCCTAGTGGGGCTATTGGTATGAATTTTTTAAAATCTTCTTTTCAGTTATCTCTATTTCCTAATTTTCCATAATGAATATATTCTTTTTTGTAATATGATAAAGTAAACATATTAATAATTTTTAACATTAGAATTTTGATTTCTGTAATTGGTCTCTTGTGAGTGAGGACAGCCATTCATTTGGCAAACAGGATTTGA
>NW_011888877.1:2904098-2906031 GCF_000151845.1 Pteropus vampyrus | reverse complement strand
TTTTTAAGCTGACCCCTCCCCACAATTAAAAAGCAGCTTTATTGCTAAAAAACAATCTATTTATTTAGACATAAATGTCTTAGGCATTTTAAAGTTTTTCTACCTTCATAATGATGTATACTGCATTACAACTATAAATACTGCCTCAGTTGAGGTTATTACTATGTCTTAGGGTTCTAGATCATTTGTATTTTATTCTTTGCCTATAGTTGACTTTTCCAAACTTTCCACAAAGGATCTATATACTTTTATAAGAAACACAAAACAAAACAAAATGTTATTAAGTAAAAGAGGATGTGTATTTTCAATATTCCACATGCTTTTAAACCTGGTGAGATTCACTGAGTTCAAACTACACTAATAACAATTTTATTTATAATGGGGTCAGACTGCTTTGCTGCTCCAAGTCAGGAAAAAAAAAAAAAAAAAAGATCGTTAATCCTTACTTAGCATTTCATTTACTGATGAAATTCTTGAGCGCTTCTAATTTAGTGGGTCATTTTACCGAGTGCTGTACAGCGGTTAGCAAGCCGATGAGTTAGCCTCTGTCTCTCATTTGGTCACTGGCAAGGAAACCTTTTCTTGCTTAGCAGAAAGGTACCCCAGGCAAATACTTAAGAGGCACTGTAGAGCTTTAAGTGCTTCTTCAGCATTTCTAAAGCCCCATGGCTTGAGAAGGCCTTTCATTTCCATAGCTTGCTTTTGGCTTTTCCCTCTTTGCTAATGGAATATCTTAATTAACATTTGAAACAGTGATGAATTCAGGAGAGAACGAGAGTCTGCTTATACCTCTAGTCTAAAATGCCTTCATTAAGACTAAGTCTGGAGTTCCATTTCTGTTTCTTCATTCTTTCAGGGAATGTCCTCTGTCCTCACTGTCCCATCATTTTCGAGTTAAAAGTCTCAAACTTGGTCTTGTCTCCAGCTCTGTCACTTGCATTTGACATATTTCAGCAGGTTGTCAAAATTGCCAGACCTCAGGAATAATTAAGCCACCAAAATTAAATTGGGTTTTAAAAATTCTGATGGCTACTGACTGCTCACCTAACACCCTTCTTCCCTCCCCCACTTATGTGCCCCCATTTCTTCTAAATTAGGGGAATGTTAGTATCTCCCTATACTCAGTTTATATAAAAACAAACTCCAAATTTGAGAATCGTTAGGAGGAAGTCTTATTGGCTAACTTCTTTTCAGCTCATGTTAACTTTTAACTTCTCTAGCACTCTGTATTTTCTTACCAAATAAAATATCTATTGTGAGATAATTTAACACAGAGATTAAAATAATAAAAGTGAATTCATGGAAAAGGAAGATCTTTCTAAGATTTCGAAAGGTATGTGTAGGCAGGAAAGATGTGTTGTGCCTCGGGCCCTGTAAAGTCCATAAACCACTGTGATTTCAAAGGTTGCCAAACTCACAGTGACTTAAAATAATGGATAGTTCTATTAGAATAAACGGAATTGCTGAGAGTGCCTGGCGACAATAGAATCCTGCATGTTAAGTGATGGAAATAACAATACCTAGTATTTTCTTTAAAGATTGAATGTTCTAATCACTTCACTTATTTAACAACCCTGTAAAGTTGATAGGGGCATGTTTAGATGCTTCATTTTAAGCCCAAGGATAATGAAGTCAGAGAAGTTGTATAAAGTGGCTAAAGTCACTCAGGGATTTAGCGACAGCAGCTGAACTACACACCAGTTTTTTCCCTAGGTTTTAGTCTAGTGCTTTTCACTACGTCGCGCAGTCATCCCATGTCATAGGGAGACCTTTTGCGGGAAGTCCGGGCTACGTGACAGTTTTTTAGGTCCTTATTTTATTTAGATGCTTAAAATGGACTATGACACTTTCCAGAGGCAAGATGTGCCCAAACCTAACAAAAATAGGGAGAAAAAAGAATGCAGTGAACTAGGTTGACAACGTTTAAAGTCTT
>NW_011888877.1:2896906-2903543 GCF_000151845.1 Pteropus vampyrus | reverse complement strand
CTCAGTTTATATAAAAACAAATTCCAAATTTGAGAATCGTTAGGAGGAAGTCTTATTGGCTAACTTCTTTTCAGCTCATGTTAACTTTTAACTTCTCTAGCACTCTGTATTTTCTTACCAAATAAAATATCTGTTGTGAAATAATTTAACACAGAGATTAAAAAAATAAAAGTGAATTCATGGAAAAGGAAGATCTTTCTAAGATTTCGAAAGGTATATGTAGGCAGGAAAGATATGTTGTACCTCGGGCCCTGTAAAGTCCCTAAACCACTGTGATTTCAAAGGTTGCCAAAATCACAGTGACTTAAAATAATGGATAGTTCTATTAGAATAAACGGAATTGCTGAGAGTGCCTGGCAACAATAGAATCCTGCATGTTAAGTGATGGAAATAACAATACCTAGTATTTTCTTTAAAGATTGAATGTTCTAATCACTTCACTTATTTAACAACCCTGTAAAGTTGATAGGGGTATGTTTAGATGCTTAATTTTAAGCCCAAGGATAATGAAGTCAGAGAAGTTGTATAAAGTGGCTAAAGTCACTCAGGGATTTAGGGACAGCAGCTGAGCTACACACCAGTTTTTTCCCTAGGTTTTAGCCTAGTGCTTTTCACTACGCCGTGCAGTCATCCCATGTCACAGGGAGACCTTTTGCGGCAAGTCCGGGCTACGTGACGGTTTTTTAGGTCCTTATTTTATTTAGATGCTTAAAATGGACTATGACACTTTCCAGAGGCAAGATGTGCCCAAACCTAACAAAAATAGGGAGAAAAAGGAATGCAGTGAACTAGGTTGACAACGTTTAAAGTCTTCAAGAGTTAGTTTCTCTCCTGTCGTATGCACACTCCTCAGCTTAGCCAGGCTAGCTGTACCTTATGTTTCCTAGGCTAGTTGGCTTGGTCATCAGACCATCAAACATGAATAAACATTGCCTTTAAAAAAAAAAAAAAATCAGTCATGGATTTTACAACATACCAGTTTTTGTGTCTGTTCTCATTTATCTCAAAAACTTATTGCAAATCTTCAGACCGTAAACTGTACCTTGTAATAAGTGTCTAAGAGAGTGGCACATCCAAGCATATTTGTTTTAGGTACTACATAATGTATTGCTGAAAAGGAAGTAACAGGCTTTTTCTAGCAGCAAGCATAGCTCCAAGAGAACACTATATAGTAAATGTTTTATATATTCATGATTTGGGGCTGATGTTCTAATTTTAAATCTCACAAGCCAACGTCTAACATTCATGTAACCTTTTTGTTTTTGTGCAAAATAATAAGATAATTTTTTGCAGAAAATGTCTAGACTGTATTTTTTAAATATATATTTATAACTGCCTTTCATAGTAGAGGGGACTAACTCAGATTTGATTGTAACCAAATGACTAATATGGATTGAAATTGGTTTTATAATTACATGACTGGATGACTTCTGGAGATTTATTTGGTAGGTTTTGGAAACAATGTTTGAAAAAATGAGGTAGCCTCAAAAATTAAAATTATGATTCAGAAATATGAAATTGATGTAAGAGATATTAGAAGTATTGATAATTTTGTCAAAAGAACTCACCTTCAGCTAATTAATAGATAGCTAGAAAGAATAAATTTATGTTGTGTTAATGAAGAGGAAATTTCAGAAATTTTCCACTCAAATGACTAACCTTGTAATCAGCTCTTTGCTCTGCTTCTGTAAGCATGCTTGCTGCATAGGCCAAAGGGCAGAGTGTTCTCAAAATCAACTGAAGACTCACCCACCCCTTGGATTGTTCTATCTAGATAAAAGATGTATTACCTAAGTACCTGTTTGAACTGCTTGTAACCCATAGCAACTCCTCTGGTCTGTAACCTGCTGAAAACAAATCAACCAATCAGTTAACTGTAATGGCACAGACATAAAAGCAAAATTGCCCCTGAGCTTGGGGCCTGAATCTTCAGAGCATTAGCTCCTCTGGGACTGTGTGTAATCAATCTGGGTTCTCTCTCTCTCTGAGTAACTGCTTGGTTTTTTGCTGGTCTGATTTTGGAGCTTTGGGGATTTTTCCACAACATTAATACAAAAACAAGAAATGAGATTTAACTTTCTATAATGAAGACATCACAAATCAGTGGGAAAGTAAAGAATAATGAAACAAATAAGACCTGGCCAATTAGTTAAATGTTTACATCTGCTTTTCAGAGCATGCATGAAAATAAACTTTTACATCATGAAAAATGGAAATATATTAATAATAATCAGTTTATAAAAATTAAGCATAGAATGTTATATGCTTCAATGGGGACTAAGTAAGGACAACTTAAAGTCAATCCATAAAATCATAAAAAATAATAAGGATAACTTGATTTTCTATACAAAACATATATACCTTCCACATGAGCTAATAATTATTGAGTGCTTATAATTGTTCTGAATATTATTTGAATTAACTCTTCAATTCTCAGAACACTCTAATGAAATAGTTACCCCCATTTTATAGATCAGTAAACTGAGGCACAGAGAAGTTAAATTGTTAGCTCGACGAAGTAACATGATTAGATCTTGTTAAACAGATCTTAATCTTAATGTATTTAAATTCATCATTCCTTTTTCATGAGTATCTTATGTCTAGCTAATACTTTTTAAGTCTTGTTTGAAAAACCTTTGCCTCCCCCAAGTTAACAAGATATTTGCCAATAACACTGAAAATTTCAGTTGTATATTTGTCACTTAAGTCCAAACTCATTTGCAAGTAATTTTTTGTGTTTAAGAAGACACAAGATCCTCTTTTATTTTTTAAAATATGTGTAATTATTTATCTACCTTCATTTATTGAAAAAGTTCTTTTCCCACTGATCTGGCCTGCATCCTTATCAAATTTCTGTTAATTAATGGGCTTATTTCAAGACTGTCGCATTGGTAAATTTGTGTGTCTCTGTGCTACTTCTACATTGTCTTAATTACCCAAACCTCAAACAAGTACTGATGTCAAATAAAGAGGAATTCTCTTTGTTATCTTTCTTCTTCTAAAATATTTAAGCTCTTCTTTGTTCTTTACTCTTCCGTGTACACTCAGGAATAACTTCCTCAAATGCTAGGAAAAACTATTGGAACTTCTAATGAATTGCTTTGAATCTATAGGGCAGTTTTCAGAGAACAAATATCTTTCAGATAGATATTCTTTTTAATCATCAGATTAGCAAATTTTTTTAATGAGATAACCCAATCTAGATGATGAAAAGTGAAATGTTCATTTTCATACCCAGCTTGAGAGAGATTAAATTATAGGTGTAATTTTTCTGAAAAGCAGTTTGACAAAATGTGTGAATAGCTTTAAAGACCATCACTTTGATCCAATAATTAACATCGTGCAAATCTATATATCATAAAAAAATAATCTGAGAATCCGCAATGGTTTTATATCTAAAGATGTTTATTAGAGATTATTAATAATTGAGAAAACTATAAATGATCCAAATGTCCAACACTAGGAATTCGATTAGATGCATCTGTTTATCGAATAACATGTAGTCTTTTTAAAGGATTTTTTAATGATGTGGAAAAACACAACATAATGTTATATGCAAGAAAGCACAATACAAAATTATATATGCTGTATGTTCTTAACCTTTTAAAAATTTAAAGGAAAAAGACTAAAAAAAATACTTTAATGTCATCAGTGATTTTCCTTATAAAATCAAATTATAGGTAATTATTTTTCTACTTCTACTTTCCCGTACTTTCGAAGTTAACTTTTGACAAAGTATCACAGATGATTTTTCATTCCAGAAAAGCAAAGGAACATGTTTCTCAGTGCCCACTTTTATTTGTGACAATGTAAAATCCTAAATGGAATGATGAAAACTTTGCATTTCTAAGAGTAAATATCCAGTATCAGCTGCCTTGAACAAGTAATGGCTGGAAGTTGACTGTGTCCATGATAAGTGCCTGACCTTTCCTTTTGATATGTCTCTGCAATATCTCAGAAGAAAACACACTTCCGTGAAGGCAATTTCACATGCTTCATCAAGATTCCACTGCCCCATTTCTCCCAAGTTAAAATTCTGCAGGGTAAAAATGTCCAAGGCTTTGAATAACAGCAGAATGTCAGAAAATGTTTCATTTAGAAATCAGACTTGTGGATCTCAGGCTGCAGGAGCTTAGATATATGATGAATTTTTAAGTTATGTGGGGAAAGGGTGTGTGTGTCTTTGAAGTTGCTTTGCTCAAGTGTCATCATGTGGCTAATCAAGAAGGAATGCTTAAAAGCTCATGTCCCCAAAACTTGCTGTTTCTGTGCAGACATTTGTATTTGTTATTCAGTGAAGTAATTGCTACATGCTGCTTTATAATAAAGCTACTAGGCTGAGCTGAGATGGTCATATGGTGAAAGCTGGTTGAATAAAATTCCTGAAGAAGTTGTTTAGGTAAGAAAGTTTCTGAATAAGTTTTAAAATACATGCTACAAGAAGATAAGGGCATCATGAGTTAATGGAAAATAACAGGTAGGAAGTCATAGGTGTTCTTTGAAATCCTCCTCCTTTTCTAAAGCAATGCAATTCTATGCACATCAGGGTGTATTCTGACTTAACGAGTATCACTCGTAGAACTATATCACTTTCTGAGAAATACCCCACACACGGAGTTA
Organism: Pteropus vampyrus; assembly: GCF_000151845.1. NCBI lineage: Eukaryota > Metazoa > Chordata > Mammalia > Chiroptera > Pteropodidae > Pteropus > Pteropus vampyrus. The sequence goes on along the minus strand of NW_011888877.1, from coordinate 2,898,923 downwards.
AGCAAAGAGGATATTTTTTTCCTAACGTGAATGAAACCATTTTCTTGAGACATCTTGTTTGTACTCTGACAGTTAGATTCCACAGCACGCATTTCCTGTTTCAGATAGTCCAGTGGAATTCTTCTGCTGCTATGTCATTTGGGAAATCTCATTCGAAGGAGATGTTTCTTACATCAGTCTCCAGCCTGGTTTGGGGCTGTTTTCCTGCTGGCCTTCGTGGGGCTCTCAGCGACGAGTCTGCTTTGGGTGCTGTGCCACACTGCACAACAGGAGACAGAATCTGGACAAGTCACAAATCACAGTAAGATGTCAGGAAGAACCCATTGCCCTAGAATAAAACAAACAAACAAACAAAACAACAACAAAGAAAAACTGAAACAAAACAAACAATAAACCTTGGACATTCAAGATCTAAAGGACATTCCAAGACTTAAAAAACTATATTTGTCTGAGTAAGAAAAGATTATAATAAATATCAGTAAGAAACTTCAGATGACTAGTTGTGGAAGAAGAGTCACATTTAATAATTATTTTCTTCTTTTCACCTAATATTTATATGGTGCTCTTTAGTGAAGAATGATAAAAATAAAGTTCATGATACTTACGTAGTAATTTTGCTTTTAATACTTTTTTACTGTCCAGCATGATAAATTCAGATCAGATTGGACAAAGATGTACTCAATCACCTGATGATTACTTTACGAGATTCTTGTTTAAGTTATTTTTCTAGAAAAAAGTTTTCAAAAAATTTCATCAGTGTATCCCTTTTTAAAACAATAATATAGAGACTTATTTTTACTGTTTCATTTCTGTGTATTTGCCAAGTATTAATAAATTAGCTGCCTCGAGGATGTTTTTTGGGTTAATTTATTATATCCTGTAAATTCTTTCCCCTCCCATTAAGCTAGCAATAAATTGGACTCTTCTTTCAGATTTTCTATAAATTATGGGACTATTCTTTCTTCAGGAGAAAGGGAAAGAAATATATAAGAATAAGCCAGTTTGCGAAAACAGCAATTATTATGGTTTTCTGTAAGTTTCCGAGTTACTATTGTTAAAGGTACAGCATTCCATGCACAAACCTGGACGGTCTGCCTACTGGACAGTTGGGGTCCAAGTTCAAATAGATATATTAGCAGCACAAAAAATGTGAGGCTCTAAAGGCAGCGAGATCATAACTGAGATGCAGACGACAAAATACCCACAATAAGATGATATTAAGTGGAAAGCAGGCTCACATTCATTCTTAGACATGTGATTTTCTCAATAAAAGTGTCAAATAGTCTTCAATATTGCCATCTCAACCTCTTATAGTATAGTTCTGCATCAAGCATAATTATGGACAGTTATGTTACAAAGCTCAGTTGCCCTTCTTCCATTTGGGTTTTTTCAAAAACGATACCACTTTTGGTCTGTTTCTCTCATTTGGTGTCGGCATGTGAAGAATATTAATAAAATGCATTAGCAGGCCTCCACAGCTCTGGTGACCTCCATGAATTCTAAAGTATTCCTTTTCCCCTTTGATTTCACATTTTTACATTACTCTAGTAATAATTTTCTATTTCAAGTATTGAAATAAATGGTCACATGAAAAATATTAGTGGAATGATAATAATTCCCTTTTATTGGATCTTGTCTTCAACATTTATGAATTATTCATATCTAGTGTTTGGTCATTAGTCATGAGAAATGTGTCCTGAGCAATTGTGTCCTGATGTTGATGGCAGTTTATGGATCATTCCTTTGCTGATCTGCATTATGTTTTGAAATTCCTAGAAGTTTAATACCTTCTCGGTTTTACATAATGACTTTACATTCATTCGGATGACATTGCATCTCATTCAAGTGGACGAGATCGAATAAGGTTGTAAAATATCTTAGCATTATATTACCACATATCCTTGGCTTTGTCAAACAACTCTATTTTCCTCTCCTGAGAAAGGGGAGAAAGTTACATAGGCTGCTAGTCACAAAATGAAGATGCATGGATTTGTAAATTGGGATCACAAGCAAATCG
>NW_011888877.1:2887058-2895641 GCF_000151845.1 Pteropus vampyrus | reverse complement strand
TGCAATGATTAATGAAGTATGTTTAATTAGGAACTGTTTTTTGTTCATATTTCTGTGCAACTTTGAACCAAAAAAAAGACAGATTTCTAAAACTTTTAGGTATTTTTTTTTAGTACCTTTATGGTCTTTTGTCAACAAGTATAGTAGTAAAATCTAAGAACAATGGTATAATAAAACGTGCCTGTTATTGTGTTTATTATTTAGGATATAAACCTTTTCATCTATGACATCCAAATTCACAACGTGTTTTCAGATACGGGCCTATAAATAAGTTACAAAAATATCGTAAAACCCAATAAAAAATACTGTAACAGGATTTTAAAATCTCTATAAAACTACAAAGCGGACCATCTGGAAAAGAAAATGTTTCCCCTGAAACTCAGTGTGAGGCTTTCCACACAGATGGTGGTATTTAGTAATTTAAATAATAAGTGGAGGACTGATGAACTTGGCCTACACTCTGGCTTACTCTATGACCTTGGGTGGTGCATTTGCATGCTCTTGGTTTTGTTTCCCCAACTGCACTTAAATTCCAATATGAACTGCTTCTCTTCCTGTTTCCCTAAGGCTTACGTTAGAGATGCTGGCTCTGTTCCTATCAGTCACCCAAAGGCATATGTGTCATATTACGGTGTCACGTGAGTTTAATACATTGTCCTTGTAGCGCTGTAACTGTTCCTAAGTCTGAACTGGCCTGGTGTCTTTAAGCCAGGGAAAAGCGGTTCTGTTATAAAAAGTACATGTAGTGTGCAAGAGACGGTACGGGCACATTTTGTCACCTCATTTCCGTCACTCTTCCTCATGATTCTTGAAGTGGATATTGCTCTTCTCATTTTACTTATTAAGTCCAGAAAAGTTAAAAGGGAACCAAAAGATTTTTCTCCCCAGCCTCCAGCAGTAAATCTCATGTCTGTGAGCACCTAGAAAAGACTATCATGTGATTATTTGAAAAGTTAGGGCTATTTGAAATGACTGAAATAATTATATGTCTTTTGGGGAAAAATGATAATGGACAAAAATGTGTTAGATTTGGATTCAATCTAATCAATAGACGTATGTGGCTATTGATTATGTCTGTACTGTAGCATAAGCTAAGCAAATTTTCTTTACTCAAAATTAATCGTGCATCTACAATTATTAAATATATGTTATTACAGGGATACTTGTTCAGAAGAAATTCTTTCTTAGGTCTTCACACACTGGATCAAATAAAGACTCACTTTATGTAAACTATACGAGGTAAAGTTCCTGGCTCATACAAAACTTAGTAAATATCAGCTGAATGATTGAATAAATGAATGAATGAATGAATGAATGAATAAAACTGTATCCTTTATCCACTTAGATTATGCACAGCTTAACATTGTGGTATTATCTAGATCATTGAGTCAGTGTTGGATGTTGTACAGAATAATCGAGGGCTAATCTCCCTTTCCTTACTTTGATAATTATCTGGAATTACCTGGACCATTATCATGAGTTTGTTATTCTCTCCGCCTCCAGAGACAACCTTGAAATGAAGTGACTGTGACAGTTGCCTTGGTGGCCCAAAATCTTTGCCTTTAAGCATCATTGTCAGTTACACACACAGCTGGTGGCCCTAGGCACTGTATTTACAGCCCACTTCAATGTTTTTTGTCCAGACCCCGTGTTGCTGTGTTTAGGTTGAATGTATTTTCGCTTGTGAGGTAGCTGGGGGCAAGAGTGGAAAAACAAATAGGTTTTTTTGTTTGTTTGTTTAATGTAGCAGGTAACCAGGGGATTTAGGAGAAAGGCACATTCCATTCTACACTCAGTCAATACAGATCAAGAAAAACAGAACCTGTTTGTTCGTTTTTTATCACAGTTTTCATTATTATCATTTTATGGGAATAATTTTATGGGAATAATTACTCTCTGGCCAACAACTTCGCTTGATTAGTCTATGAATCTGTTTTTCCATTTCCTTAAAGGACGACATTATCATTAGAAGCCAAACCTTCAATATTCCTCAAGAGGTTTTTTTTTTTTCAATTATTTTTAAGATAGAATCCAAACACATCAATTTTTTAAGTGTTTTAAGAATTCATGCATTAAAGATTTTTTATTTTCAGAGCAAACATATCACCAAAATAGCTTACTTACCATTATTTCTGGTAATATCCTGAAATAGCAATAATGATATCCCTTAATTTTAAAATAAGAATTATGGAACCTATACTTAAAAGGTATAACGATTTTTCACATTGATAATTTAAAAAATTTTTAAAGAAATCTCAAACTCAATATATTCTTACTATTAACAGGTCATTGCAACTTCTATAAATCTTTTCTTCAATTTCTTTATGCTTTTTGAGTCTAACCAGGTTCTCTGTAGAGAAAATGAGATTGTGGTGATTTTTGTACAACTCTATAAATTTAACAAAAATCTTTGAATCGTACACTTAAAATGAATGAATTTTATGATATATAAATTGTACCTCAAAACTGTTAAAAAAATATGACAAATTTACCAATGTCCAAGTATTCTTTGTATGCTGGTGTTCTTACTACACTGGAACTAATAATTGGATTGATAATTAACACTATTTTGGATTTGGAATGATTTTAGTTCGATGTCAAGGCTTCTAAAACACTATTTCTGCCATTATACTCGATTAAAATCAAGGTTCATCTCTCCTTCCCCCACCCACGTTCTGGTGTTCAGTAATCATTCATTAATGGAACTTTTGGTAAAGGGATCAATTCTGGTAAAAGTTGAAGGTTGTGATGTGTTCTGTTTCACTGCACTGGCATCTGCCTTTTTAATCCTGTTAACTGGGCATCTTTTGAGCATTGCAGGCCCTTCTGCAATGACCTTGAGCTTCTCCACTCAGTCTCCCTAGCTTTGTAAGTGTTCTCCTTGCTAATGAGGACGATTGCCCTCGAGTAGGTGAGAAGAAAATCAGATCTGGTGCATCTGAGCAGGATTTCAGAGAAAGAGAGAGTGGGTAGGACCAAACAGGTTTTTCTTATTATGTTTCTTGTTTGTTTGTGAATTCCACAAGGAATAAAATCTAAAACATTTTCTTGCAAAGTCCAAAAAAGAAAAAAAAAACCCACAAAACTATGTTATCCGGTATGTCAAAGATTTTCATTTATTTATGGTTGTTTTAAAAAAGAAGGAAACGACTTGACCTGCTATAAAGAAAAAATAAGTCTGGAGAACAACCTTTCAAGGTGAACATTTCAACATCACTTTCACCTCGACAAGTTATTTCAAAGAAAAAACAGCGATGAAATATTTTCTAGCTAAAGATGATATGTTCCTCTATACTCACATCTTGTTAAAGACTTTGTGTGTAAAACTTTATACACAAGGCCCTTTGATTACATGGGCCTTGATTACCTAGTCCAGAACATTCCAACGCTCATGGTCTTGACATCTTGCTGGTGTCCTTCACACCTCGGTGACCTTATCATATTTTTAAACAACTTTATTAAGGTATCATTTACACATCATAAAATTCATTCACTTTACACATATAAGTAAATGAATTTTAGTAAATGTATATAGACTTATGTAACCATCGCCACGATCTAAATTAGAACATTTTCATCACCCCGAAAAGAAACCATATACCAATCAACAGTCACTCCCCATTTGTTCCTCTTTTCCCAGCCTCGCTCCCCAGGAAACCACTACTCTATGTTCTGTATCTATACATTCACCTATTCTGGGCATTTCATATAAATGGGTTCATACAATATGTGGTCTTTAGTGCCTGGCTTCTTTCACTTGGCATAATGTTTCAAGGTTTATCTGTGTTGTAGCATGTATCAGTACTTCATTCTTTGCTACTGATGAATAGTATTCTATAGTAAAGATTTACAAAGTTATATTCATCTATTCATCAGTTGATGGAAATTTAGCTTGTTTCCCCCTTTTTTTTTGCTATTATAAATAATGCTGCTATGAATATTCATATATAAGTTTTTGCGTGTACATACATTTTTATTGCTCTTGGGAGTATAGCCAGGAGTGGAATTGCCGGCTCATGTGGTAAACCTATTTTTAGCATTTTAAGAAACTGCAAAACTGTTTTCCCAAAATAACTGCATCATTTAGAGTCCCACCTGCAACGTATGAAGTTTGCAGTTTTCCACATTCTTGCCAATTGTCAGTCTTTTGAATTATATCCATTCTAGTAGGTGTGAAGTGATATCATCTGTATCTATCTATAGCTATCTATATATGTATATAATGCCTCCAAAATAATCTCAAAACACTTTTAAAATCAAGAGAAGTGTGAAATATGTACCCCACAGCCCTTCATGACCAAACCAGTCCAGTCTCCTTTCCTACAGTGATGTTCAGTCCATTAAAACTGTAATCAAAACAGGGAGATCTTTTTAAATAGTGGTATTTTTCCACCATCAAGGAGGCCAATTCAGGAATAAGTCGTATATAAGCTATTGCCTAAGTGAAGTCATCTTTCAAATATATTGAGATACGTTTCGACTGCTGAAATTTGGTGTAGAAAAAGCCATAAACAATTGCAGGGTAATAAGCTCCAGGATTCAGGTCCAATTTTCTTCTTTCCCACTGAGAAGTCAAATAAAACATTAGAAAATATTAATAAACTTTGTCCCTACTTTCTATAGGCAAAGCTTATCTCTAATAGATGAATGAAGGAGAGAAGCAGCTGTGGTGTTTTCTCACTGGCTATGTAACATTGGACAAGTCACTTCAGCTCTCTGAGCATCAGTGTTGTGCTTTATCAAATAGACACGACAGGACCTCCTTCCCAGAGTGCTGTATGTACTGAATAAGATAATGCATACAGTTTCCTTGCCCTAGACAATTTGAAGCGCACAATAAAAACTCCGCAATGCTCTTTTCTCTTCCTGTCCATTATGGAGGGAGCCCCAGTTTCAGGGGAAGAAGATGAAGCCACTTATGTGGCTCAAGGGAACTGGCAGAGACTTCTAGACTCTGGTTTTGAGAACTGTTAGGCAATAATGGTGGTTTGGTTGGTGAAAGTGGAAGTGGAGTGTGTGTGTGTGTGTGTGAGAGAGAGAGAGAGAGAGAGAGAGAGAGAGAGAGAGAGAGAGAGATTTCAGATTAAAAAGATAGAAGATGGGTTTTAAAAGGATCTTTGCGAATAGGGAAAATTTCCATATTTTTAGTTTACTTCAAGGAATAGAGACTTTCAGTTTCCAGAAAACATAAACCCAAAATTGATCCCCTGTGACAGAAAGCATAGCGGGTATCTAGGTAGGTATGGGTTTTAAGCAGAGGCCCAGGGCACTGTCAGCAAGAAGGGAGTTTGATAACACCCCAGAGGCTTATCTAACAGCCAGAGCTGATCACAGTGGTTCTAAGCGTGTGTGGTGTGTTAGAGTGGGGGCGGAGCGGGGTGGGGCAAAAACTAAGAAAGGAGAATATAAAGTCAATAAGAAAATGTGCTATTTGAGCTTTAAAGATTAAAATCTAGTAGAGGAGCCCAAATCTATATTGCTCGTCTGTCTGTTTATCTAGCTAGCTATCATCATCATCATCATCTATCTATCATCCATCTATCTATCTATCTATCTATCTATCTATCTATCTATCTATCTATCTATCTATCTATCATCATCATCTATCCATCTACCTAAAAATCTTTCCCCAAAAGCTGAGAGACTAGAGTAAAGTAGTAATGAAAAGCATCATGGGATAAGTCAGAGAAGTTTCTGGAAGGATCGGACTCTCTAATTGTGTGTCCTAAGGGAAATAGTGAATGCGAAAGTGAATGGGAGAGGGAGGCATAGAAATGAATTTTGGGGAGGCGATGAGCCACAGTCACTGGGTGCAGGAGGGAATATGAGGTGTTGTAAGAACATTTATGATGTGAAGGGTGCAACTTTACTCAGATCAGGAAGGCTGGCCTATGGGCTACTGTCCAGTGAGAGAGGTATGTGCCAATGCTGCATGTGTTCCAATAGGACTTGTGGTTCTGATCAGAGCTCGTGGCCCACTCTGACCTTTTGTCTGAAATAGCTCAGCCCAGGAGTGCCATCCCAGCTTGCTTAAGTCAATGACATTCAACCCTCTAACAACATTTTACTTACCTGGATACTCAGTCCAGGACATCTTTGAAGGCCTAAAGATAAATCTATGGGGCATGGAGTCCTCTGAAGCCCCAGAACCTTTTCTTTGTCAATTCATGCTCTGGGGATCTCTCCCTTTGTAGGGCTAATGTGAGCATCCTGGCCGCTAGGAATGTGTCATGTAGCAGTTAGGAATTCTTCAGAGTGGTCACATCTTCATCGTCTCCTTTCTCCAAAGAATTTTCTGTGGGAGTATTTATGTCTGATGAGCTCTGCTATCAGCAGTACCACCTGTGGTGCCAAAGGCTGCAGCTCTGAAAAGCTCTGGGACTTGGTTTCTTTTTCCATAAAACGATGACATGTGGCTTGATGATCAACAGGTGACTTTCAAGTCTAACATTCGTTGCTTTGAGACAGTTCATGCAGAGGCTGGAAAAGCAGCTCTCAGGAATGTCAAATTTGAGTGAAGTCTCACTGCTGGAGAGAAAAATGAAGACTCAGCAGCGAGATGCTTGTCACGGTCAAGAACACTTTGTCCAGTAGAAGGGGAGGAAATACATCGAAAGGAAGGGCTACATTGCTTTCGATACCCTTAGTTGTTTAGAGAAGACACATTTTCTGAGGTTGTTGAAAAAGAGAATCAACTAACAAGAATTTTGAGTAATCTTCAATAATAGAGATGGACTATTTCACTAATCCACTGGGCTGTAAGTTCTCTGTGTCCCCAGCACCTAGGCCAACAGAGTCTCTGCTGGTTGAATAAATACTCTGTTTGTTGGCTCCATCCATGTATATTTAGTTATTTATCCACCAGTATGCACATATGCAGACTATGCTAAAACCACCATATATTTGTCTTTTTTTGTTGTTCTTAAATCAACTCGCAAAACTTACCTAAGCAGAAGCATTCTCATTAAAAACCTATTTGCTCTGTATTTTATTCTGTCAAAACTTCACTTTTCTTTCTTAAAAGTATGGCAGCAAGTATCTCAAAAATTCTAAGCCCATATATTTGAAAATAAAAGATATAGAATATAGGTGAGAGAGAGTGTGTGTGTCTTTGCGTGTGTGTGTGTGTGAGTGTGATAAAGTATTATGAAATTATTTACACACAGGTGGTCTTATTATCTAAGTGTTCATTATCTAAGTTCCTGGCAACTCAAAGTTATGTAGAGAAACAAAAGTCATCAGAATATTAACTAATGAACTAAACAATTATAAAGTAGCAATCACTCAAATTTTCCTCCATGTCTAACTCTTAAACATTTAATTATGCACACAGATTGCAAAATGAAATTTAAAATCTGGTTAAAAAAATACAAGACTTACAAATGTGATGAAATTTGTAAACTATTTCAATTATGTGCCAAATCATTGACAAATGAGAATCTGGGACAATTAGGCAATTAAATTGAGGAAGAGAGAAAAAAAAAACCACAAAGATGACTATAGAATATTTATTACAAAAGGGAACAATTTGATTACATAAGGATTAAGCAAAACCCCTGGAAAAAGTGAGGAAGCCTTCAAATATTTTTGCAAACATGACCCTCTCCATAATTATGATACAGAAATTGAATGTGAATGAAAGATCTTATCAAGTAATCATATTAAATTGTCTGAGAAATAAAGAAAAACTAAATTACGACTACTTTTATTTTTCTAGAAGCTATACTCTGTAAAAAACTTAGTTGACATTTGTAGCATAAATTTAGTAATAACGATATATAAGATGAAATAAACTTATTTTATAATCCATGTCCTATTTTTAACGCAGAGACTCAACTCAAACTGAATTAAAAAAAAAAAAAAACAACTATTTACTAGAAAATTTTGGTCCCCATTCAGGTACCAACTATTGTCATATAGTCAAAAAGCTTCTGTAATACATAATTTTTGCAAGGAAGTTATAACAAACAACAACAAAATAGGGAGAGAATGACCACCAGAGAACCTGCTATTAATAATCTGGTTTATTAACTCTCAATTTTTTTCTTCCATGCAAGTACAGTCATATAATTATACAAGCATTCTTCCATATCAATGTTTTTAATCTTTCTAGTTCATATGTTAGTTTGTTTCCCTAAATTTTTTTCCTGTGGGATATTTTCTTAGTTCTTCGTATTTAAGAGTAACTCCATTTATGCTAATTGTCTGCTCTTCTCTAGAGAAAGCAACAGATCATGATGCAATAATATTTCTTTATTCTAACTTTTATTCTGCACTATTCTGCCATCACCTCCCAATCCCCATTTATGGAACGTGAACAGAATAGCCCGTTTGCCACCTTCCAAGGCTACATTGTGCTTATTTTCCTAATTGCCCATTAATGACTTTTAACACTGCAGATATACTATATATCTCTTAATGTACTATGGCTCTTGAGAGGGTGTATTGTTTTTCCATTGCTGCTGTAACAAAGTACCACAGATTTAGGAGCTTAAACATGCAGATTTGTTATTATACAGTTCTGTAAGAATAAGAGTCTGATGTGGGTCTCTGCATTAAGATGACAGGGTTGGCGGGGCCACA
>NW_011888877.1:2884725-2886347 GCF_000151845.1 Pteropus vampyrus | reverse complement strand
AACAACTATTTACTAGAAAATTTTGGTCCCCATTCAGGTACCAACTATTGTCATATAGTCAAAAAGCTTCTGTAATATATAATTTTTGCAAGGAAGTTATAACAAACAACAACAAAATAGGGAGAGAATGACCACCAGAGAACCTGCTATTAATAATCTGGTTTACTAACTCTCACTTTTTTCTTCCATGCAAATACAGTCATACAAGCATTCTTCCATATCAATGCTTTTAATCTTTCTAGTTCATATGTTAGTTTGTTTCCCTAAATTTTTTTCCTGTGGGATATTTTCTTAGTTCTTCGTATTTAAGAATAACTCCATTTGTGCTAATTTTCTGCTCTTCTCTAGAGAAAGCAACAGATCACGATGCAATAATATTTCTTTATTCTAACTTTTATTCTACGCTATTCTGCCATCACCTCCCAATCCCCATTTATGGACCGTGAACAGAATAGCCCGTTTGCCACCTTCCAAGGCTACGTTGTGCTTATTTTCCTAATTGCCCGCTAATGACTTTTAACACTGCAGATATACTATATATCTCTTAATGTATTATGGCCCTTGAGAGGGTGTATTGTTTTTCCATTGCTGCTGTAACAAAGTACCACAGATTTAGCAGCTTAAACATGCAGATTTGTTATTATACAGTTCTGTAAGAATAAGAGTCTGATGTGGGTCTCTGCATTAAGATGACAGGGTTGGCGGGGCCACATCCTTCTATGGGAGAATCTGAGGAGGATCTGTTCTAGCTTTTAGAGGTCACCACGTGCCTTTGCTTCTGGTTCCCTTTCTCCACCCTTCGAAGCAAACGTTTCCTCTCTCTGTTTTTCTAAGATAGTCACATTTTCCTCTTCTGCTTTTAAAGACCCTCGTGATGATAACCCAGGATAATCTCTCCATTTCGAGGTCAGCTAATCAGCAACCTTAATTCCATCCACAGCCTTAGTCCCTCTTTGCCATGTGACATATCATGTTCACCGGTTCTGGGGATTACAACGTGGACTTCCTTGATGGGACAGGGCTGTGGGTGGAGGAATGTCATTCTGCCTACCACAGAAGGTCACGAAACACCCTCGTATCTAAAATTTTCTTGTCCCTGAAGAACCAATTTTCACCCCTAGGAGACAGTATCACCCCCACTGAGAAGGAATGTACATCATCGCTTCATGGTCACCTTTTCTCTTCATCTTTGTGTTTCCAGGCCAGTGTTTAATACACCTCCAGATAAGAAATTCTTAGCTTATAAAAACTTTTCTAGATACACATGTGCATTTTAATGCACAAAATGTTTTTCAAAATAAAAATAAAAACATCCATTTTTTTTCAACATAGAAAAACTCACCATTGACGTAAGCTACCACTGCCCATATCGTGAGTCTTTTTTATTTTTTTTTAATCCAGTTAGCCTAGGAGGCACATAATGGTGTCAAATAAAGGTTTCTCTATGTCATCCTTAGAAATACCAGAAACCAAAATTTAGAGTGGAAAGAAGTGACATATACCAAAAAGAGTTTTTCTAAATTGTTCAGTGTTTCTGTCCTTAAAACCTTAAAAACTTTTGTGATGAATAAGCTTTTTCTGGGACTTCTGAGATAGGGATTATAGAAGGCACAGTTAAAAAC
>NW_011888877.1:2880280-2884638 GCF_000151845.1 Pteropus vampyrus | reverse complement strand
AGCTTCTCTTTTTTTTTTTTTTTTTTTAATCTCAGCCATTTTAAAGTTCAAAGATTTGATGATTCCCCAACCCCCATGATGTTATGGAAAAAGCCACCACTTTGCGTAAGAATCCAATTCTTAATTAAATTGTGCAATAGATCAAGTACGTTTTCAAAAAGCTTGTCTCACCACCTTTGTTAAGCCTGATCTTATATGTATTTGACACAGAGCCCTACCTGGGCTGTATCGATGCTATGGGTGCAAGAAGATTCTTTCTTCTAGCTTAATTGTGCCCATGGACCACCCGAAAAATTAAACAAAACTTTCCTCATCTCCTAAAGAATAATCTCTATTTTCTGAACTAACAAGTAGCCGAAACGACCCACTAAATCCTTGTAGTGGCTCAAAGAGAAATAGTTCCCAGGTCCAAATATCAGAACACTTCTCAGCATTGCCGTCACCAGCCCAGACTCCTAGTCAAAGTTGCTGCCCGCTTTGGACCTTTTCCAAAGGCTTCCTGCTACCATCTCAGCTGCCATCACTCCTGCCCTTCACAGTTCTCCATGGCAACCAGACAGATCCTTGGGAAGTGAGAATATGTCACTCCCTCCAACAGCTTTTCACCCTCCCTAAATAAAATCCAAAATTGTCACCTTGCCAACCACGTCCCCCGTGATCTGCTAACCATCCTTCTCTCTGACATCATCTCCAAACTCTCTCCGCTCCCTCCTGGTGTTCCAGGCGCATGAGTATCTTCACTTTCCCTCAAACGCGGGGAGTGGTTCTGCCTCTGGGCCTTTGCACGTGCTGCTCCCTCTGCCGGAAATGCTCTGGCCCCAGATATCTGAATGGCTCATTCTCTCACTTCACTCAGGCCTCTGCTGACTGCTACCGTTTTAGAGACGCTTTTTCTGACCACCTTATTTACAATAGCACTTTTCTATCCCTCTCTCCTTCACCCGGCTTTATTTTTCTTCCCTCTAAGATATAATCATTTGTTCATAAGCTTCACATCTCCCCTTAGCATCTCCCCTTCACATCTCCCTTTAATGGAAATTTCATGAGATTAGGGTTTTGCTTTGTTCGTTGCTGTATGCCAAGTACTTAGACCTGTGGTTAGCATATGTAGGTTGAGATAAAAATCTGTGCTACGAATATGTATATTTCTTACTTTATTGTTTCCTGACATGGACAATGAGATAAGACTTGCGGAATTTGCACTTCAAATATACATATATATATTACTTATCTTGATGAAAATTTAATTTCTGATTTTATTACATTCATATGGAAGAATTTTATGTGCTTAAGAGTTTTAAACTTACTCTACTTCCTGAAATGGTCTCTGGCTTTTATGCCAGCGTACAGGTAACAAATGATAGCTACATCTGCATTTAAAAATGTACCAATTAAACTATTATGCTACAAATGAAATTTTCTGAATAGAACAATATAAAATACATGGTATCTAAATTTCATATGGGCTGTTAGAATGATCCAAACTAGTTAATATTAACGGATGACTATTTCCTTTTTTTAAACAATTAAAACATAATGAAGAAAATCAAGCATATTAATTACATTAAATGATATCATAAAAGAATAAACTTTGTTTTGAGCAGTAATATCTACAAATAAAGAAAAATAATAACTCCCCCAAAGAACAAACAGCTCTTATTTATAATTTATTGCTTTAATTAATTTTTTTAATTCTACATGCGTAAAATAATGAATCGTTCCTTTCAATGGTCCTGGAAAGAATGGTCATGTAAAATTATTTCAGAAAATTTCAAAGGACAACTCAGTTTCCACAGTTCAGAACGGTGACTCAGAGTTAATAAATTTCATTCATTTTACATTTATGTCTTCGTGGTTCAAAGAGACCACAAGGACTCTTAAAATTTTTTTCTTTGTTGCTCTTTTCTTACAGAAAAGTCCATTTAAAAACTGTCATACTTTCAGGAAGCACTGTAAATAAAAACTCTTGCCAAGCGGTATCTCAGTTGTCTGTGTCTGGCTTCCCATAGAATTTTGGCTGAAAGAAATAACAACAACAATAACAACAACAAAATCCTTTAGGGGCTTTATTTAACCAGGAGGTACCACCAAACTCTTCAGTGCATCTTCTGGTCAATATAAACGTGATACGATATCCCCATTTTTTTTTTTTGAAACGTGCTTGAATGGTTCTGTCTGAGGACACTTTCTCTTCAGAAAAGGTACAGAACATTCATAGTGATAAAGGGGGAAAATAGCTAGTGAAATGCTGAAGGTTTTGAATTTGTTCTAAGACTTTGTCAACTCAACTTTTACCATTATTTTGATGCCCTTTAAGATAAAACTATACTTTTATCTTAGTAACGGCCTCTCGGTAGTTCTTGAAGAGGCATTAGGGTCATCTATAATAATGCAATTGAGGGAATTGTCCTCTCAACCCGTTGTATGCTCTCTCATCCGTTTCAAGTTTTTCAATTAGATGTCACAGTAGAAAATTCTGGAATTCTAATTAGTCTGGCTGAAGCTGCAATTTTATTGGTTACAAATTGCCTTCAAACTTTAAAGAATAATATAATGGATAGATTTCATGTGTTTATTTCCTGCCACAATGTCACATAGCATTTTGGAGTCCAGGGGATCTTGACGTTGGTTTCTGGAACCATTAGCCTGAATCTTTTGATCTCATCGCTCCAGCTGTGTTGGTATTTGTGTTATTCTAGTTTTAGATGTGCTGTTAAGTGGAAGTTAAAATATATTATTTAAAAATTTCCAATTATGATATTCCTCCCATCTGATGATGTGAAATCAACAAAAGGGCGAAGAAACAATATATGAAGAAAAGACTAAAAGGAAATGTAACAAAATAGTCACAGTTTTTACTAGGGTAATGATTTTCCCCTATCTTCTATTATTCTGTATTTTCTAAATTTTCTATTAAAAAAGCAAGCAATTTTATAATTGTGAAAAAAATACTGATTTTAAAAATTGTATTTCAAGGTGAAATGTCAAGATATCAACTGACCCTTAAATAGGTCATGAAAATAAAAAGGAGAGAGAGAACTAAATTCAGTGTAGCAAAATGTTAATAATGGATGAATCTGGGTAAATGACATATGGATATTCAGTGTCTTATTCTCATAATTATAAGTTCAGAAATTCTCAAAATAGAAAATTGGGGGGCGGCACCAATATGTTTTTAATTTAAAATGTCTTCGTTACCAAGAACAGAAGAAATAGCTGTTTTGCTTAAATTTGTAAGATTGACTTTCCATATTAATCGAGGTGGATTAATTCATTAATTTATATTAATCCAGGTGGAGGTTGTTCATTATCTTTACTTATTAGCTCTATTACTTTCAACTTCATTCCAAGACAGAAGAGTCAAATAGAGCTGCATTAGTTCAAGTCACTGAATTTGAATATTTATGAAGGATTGCTCTTTGAGTACTTTCAATTAAACAGAATGATTATGAGAGTAAAAGATCTGATTTTTGATAATGAACAGGCAATATAGAGTGCTTTATATTTAAATTACAGGCCTCCTACAACGTGCTTTAAATGTATATCTTCTGAAATAGTGTTTTACTTTTTAACTGCCTAGAAGAAGATAAAGAAAGAAGAAATGGAGATATGTTTTTAAAAAAAGATTCCATTTAAAGTAATGTGCTTTTTCATAGAGAATATAGTGAATAATATAGTAATAACTATGTATAGGGCCTGGTGGGTACTAGACTAATCAGGGGGATCGCTTAGTAAATTATACAAATGTTTAACCTCTATACTGTATACCTGAAACTAATATAAAATAATATTGAATGTCAACTGTAATTGAAAAATCAAAAAAAGGAGTGGGGGAAAGATGAAGGGGAATAAGAGGTTCGAGCTTGCAGGTGTAAAACAAATAAGTCATGGGGCTTCTGGTATACAGCTCAGGGAAGATAGTCAATAATATTGTGATAGCGTGGTACAGTATCAGATGGTGCAGGACTTATCATGGGGTCACTTCTTTAGGTGTGTAAATGTCCAATAACTATGATGTACACCTGAAACTAATACAATGTTGTATGTTAGTCGTATTATAATACATATTTAAAAAATAATCTGAAAATGCAAAAAAAATAATATAATAAATAATAAGGTACTGTGCTTTTTCTTTCTTTCAGCTCAAATTTTAGATTCTGATGCAATATCCCAGAAACCCCTGAGTTATATATCATAGCTCAGAGACTAGGCACAGCCCTTCCAAAGCTTAGTAGGATCATCTTCCTTGTCGTAAACTAGACTGGTTGGGATTTTTACATTATAAATCACATACCACATGAAATAAGTAGTCCCTAAAATTGATCGGTAGCTTTTCAACCATGCTGATGGAAAAGTGA
>NW_011888877.1:2868979-2880230 GCF_000151845.1 Pteropus vampyrus | reverse complement strand
AATATAAAATAATATTGAATGTCAACTGTAATTGAAAAATCAAAAAAAGGAGTGGGGGAAAGATGAAGGGGAATAAGAGGTTCGAGCTTGCAGGTGTAAAACAAATAAGTCATGGGGCTTCTGGTATACAGCTCAGGGAAGATAGTCAATAATATTGTGATAGCGTGGTACAGTATCAGATGGTTGTAGGACTTATCATGGGGTCACTTCTTTAGGTGTGTAAATGTCCAATAACTATGATGTACACCTGAAACTAATACAATGTTGTATGTTAGTCGTATTATAATACATATTTAAAAAATAATCTGAAAATGCAAAAAAAATAATATAATAAATAATAAGGTACTGTGCTTTTTCTTTCTTTCAGCTCAAATTTTAGATTCTGATGCAATATCCCAGAAACACCTGAGTTATATATCATAGCTCAGAGACTAGGCACAGCCCTTCCAAAGCTTAGTAGGATCATCTTCCTTGTCGTAAACTAGACTGGTTGGGATTTTTACATTATAAATCACATACCACATGAAATAAGTAGTCCCTAAAATTGATCGGTAGCTTTTCAACCATGCTGATGGAAAAGTGAGCTTTTGAAACTTGGAAAACTTTTGCGATGCTCAGGACAAATGGGAGCAGAATGACTGGTAACCTACAGCCTCCAGGGCAAGATGAGGACTCCAGCAAAAGGAAGTGGCCTTCTTCTTCCCAAACCTCATTCTCTGGGCTCCCCAATCACTCTACGACTTCCCTTACCATGGCAGGAAAATATGGGCGCTTCGCTCAAAGTTCTCCTGTTTCTAGCGTCAAACTTCATTGCACCGTTGAGGTGGCTGATGTAACCCCCTCTTGGTTTTCATTGCACCATCCATTGTTACACTCAGATTGGGGGCCGTGGGCGTCTTGGAGACAGTGGTTTATTCTCTTTTACCATCATGCACAGGCTTGTTGTGTGGTCACCATCATTTATCCCTGGTGTCATTTCTTTTTCTTTGGCTGCTTATGTTGGTGTGGTTGAGCCCTACTCCTGTTATAAACCGTTTATTGAATTTTCCAATATGGTGGACTTACTCCGCTAGTGTATGTATGTGTGTGTATGTATGTATATTACTTTTGTTATAGTTTTTATTGTTTATCATATTTTCAGGTGTGACTTTTATGTATTTTACTCCCTGTCTTGAGAAAATCCATGCCAGATCTTATGGTCAAGGTCATAAGACACACTTGAAAGGCAGGATGCAGTGTGATCTCTCGAAGAACTTCTTACCTGCTAAAAATGATGAATCTGCCGCCTAAGAGGGGTTCAAATATTTAACTTGCTCTTTCCTCAGAACGAGTAACTTTCCCACCCCAGATTTTCAAAACTTTTATACTGGGGGCCCAATAATTCTCTTATTTCTCTGAAGAGATTCGTTAGGAGCTCTATGAACGAATTGCTCCGGGCAGTCTAATTTATGAACGGAGTAACCTTTTCAGAACTCTCATGAGCAGCTTAGCAGAATCGCTGCGAATTTAACAAGGTGAATGTTTTTAGGAGATAAGAAAAGTTCTTTTGCTGGAGATGCTGTCTGCAATGAACTAAAAGTTAAACTTTGTTGCTTAGTTTTTCTTTTGTGATTTTAGGAGACTGTAAATTCGTATACCTTCATGAGTTTTTCTTCCTTTCACCCATCAATGTCTGGGTCGATAGCATGCTGATGGTGAAGATTTGTCAATAGAAAAGGAATAAATTAGTCCACTTGAATAAAAATTACCTTGGATAATTAGAATTTTAAGAACATCAATAACCTTTAAAATGTAATAGAATTAAATATGAAAACTCGATGGTAATGTGGCCAGTCTGTTTACTTTCTAAATAACAAATAAAATCATGACTATAGAGAATTAAGATTTGCAGCCATTTTCATTCTTTTTAGAGGACAACGACTCCTGTTCTTCCCCCACAGTGTCTCTGTCTGCTCTCAGAAAAAGTAGTTAAATGTACTATGTTCATGAATATAAAGTAAAAGAAGGCTGAACATATTCACTTTTATGTTCATGTCTTTTTTTCATTTTTCCTTTGACCTGTTTGTCTTTTTCTTATTGATTCATAAATGTTCACATATTCTAGATCTATGCCGTCCAGCAGAGTAGTTATGAGGCTACTGAACACTGGAAATGTGGCTCATTCGAACTGAGATGTTTTGTAAGAGTAACATAAAAATCGAACTTTGAAGACAATATAAAAAGTATAAGTGATCTCCTTACTAATTTTTATATTGACTACCTGTTAAAAAGAAAATATTTTGATATAATGGGGTAAATAAAATATATCATTAAAATTATTTTTTATCTGTTTCTTTTGGTCTTTTTAAATGTGACTATTAGGAAATTTAAAATTACACATGTGGTTTTCATATTTCTATTGCACACCACTGTTCTAGCTGATGCCACTGTTTGGTAGTAAATTTATGTGTGTGTATGTATGTATGTGGTTTGTCTTTCACTCTGTTTTGTTGAGGGGAAGAAATGATTTTGATTGCAGAGTAGAGAATGTAGGGGACCAAGGAGAGAAGTGAATGAGCCCCAGAAATTCTTTGGAAAAACTGCTGATGGACAGGATGCACTGAGTAATGACATAGAATTGTTAAGGATAACTTCTTGGGATTCTAGTTGGATTATGGTGCCATTTACTGTGATGGGGAGACTAAGGGAAAAACAGGTTTAGAGGGCAAAACAAAGTGTTTGTTTACAGGGCAAAACTGTAACATTTGATGCATCCAAGTGGAGTTATAAATTGGTTAAATGAATCTGGAGTGCTGATATTCTAAATTCCCCATGAACAAGAGAATGAGGCTTGTCCCCATTAGCTATTGAAGTATAAATAACAACCACAAAAGTCTGCATGGCATATAACCGTAAGTACTGATTTTTTGTGCATTGGTGGAATGGTTGGGGTTCAGTGGAACTGGGCTGGGCTTGGCTTCTCAGTGCAGATAGGACTCTGGTCTGTTCCATGTGTGATTATTATGGGGTTTAGGCTGAAGATGCAGCATCTACAGAGGAATCTCTTCATGTAGCTAATCATGAATGCTCATGAAATAACTCCGTGCTCATGTCAAAACATGCATTGCCTTGTCAATCTCAGCTGGAACTGGCACATAGTTGCTTTTGCCCATATTCCATCATTCAAAGCAAGTCAACGGCCAAACCCAATGTCAGTGGGATTGGGCATTGGTGATTGGTATTGAAATGGCAAATGGCAAAGGTTATAGATGCATAAGACATCAAGGGGAAGTGAATAAAGAATTGTGGACAATAATTCAATTTACCACAAGGCTTACCATTGTAAGATGAAAATAAGGGCTCTAAAACATTTTGTTTCAAAAAGATTTTCTACAGTTGGTACATATTCCTAATACCTATTGTAGTCTGACAGTGTAGTCAGATAGAGTAAATCCAGATGTGAAGAAGCAGAAGAATGACATTGACGAGATATCAATAAATATATGTAGGCAGATGTGCTAGCAGAATGACTGGTGCTTCCGAGTCTACACTTTTCCTATCACTGTATGATTAGCCTGACTGATGGGATAAACAGAATGAGTCTCTGGGGAGCTTCTTGACAGACTGGAAAAAACATAGTCTTGCAATCAAGAGGACCTTGGTTTGAGTTTCTATTGTATTACTTATGAGTTTTTTCAGAGCTTCTAAAAGTTCCTTAACTTTCCTGATCCCTATATTTCTCATTTGAGAAGTGAAGATGGAAATATCTGATATACAGGGTTGTTGTGTATATTAAAATGAAACTGTGAACTATCTAAATATTTGCTAATATTGTCTTTTGTTCCCCCTTCGGTAGTCTATAAATACTGTTTTTCCAGTAAAGCTTCATTATATTCATTTGTGCACAGCTTTCTCCTTTGCTCGTCCCAAACTATAACCCTCTAGAGGATAAAGAGATCACACTGGCAATCTGTAAAAATCTAGTATAATACTTGGGCTCATAGTACGCACTTAACAAAAACTTTTTTAAAACAATTTGAATGAATTAATTACTTTATGTTGTAGGGATAGAAACAAATGAAGCCATATTTCATAGCTGCCAGCATTCTCTGAATGACTGTACTATGAATTATTTTACTATGTATTACCTGCCTTATAAAGTACCTAATACATACTATAAGTTTAGTAAATCTTAGCTTTTTTTCTTTTCTATCTGCAGATTTTTAGGAGTAACAGAATATATGACAGCGAATCACTCTACCATTGGACATCACAGTACTATAACCTCTATATTTAACAGGTCATTTTAACCAACCCGAAAGTTTTCTTTTGTGAAATTAATTCTGTATAGAAAAATTCAGTAAGTGCTTCAGTAGTTAAAACAGCCAGGGAAGTTTTATTGCTCTGGTGAATTCTCAGAAGGATAACTGAGAAATGGCTATATCATGTAGTTATATAGGAGCGGTTCCAAAAATTTTTCTATAGTGAATTTATTCTGGAAACATTGTTTTTCACTGTTAATAAAATTTGTCATCCTAAGTAAATTAGTTTATTGCTGATTATATGAAGGCCTGATGCCCATTCAAATGCTATTCCTCCTTCTTTAATGATAAATATAAGTTCTTATAATAAAAACAAATGTGAACTTAATAAAAATTAAGGAATTTTCTACTGCAAATTATACCATGAAAAGTGTAAAAAGACAACCACTAGAATGGGAGAAAATATTTGCAAATCATATATCTAATAAGGAGCTTGTATTTTTAATATATAGGAAGTCATACAAACCAATAATTAAAAAAGAAAACTCAGTTAAAATAGGCAAATAATCTGAATAGACATTGCTTCAAGAAGATATAAAAATGGCTAGTAAAAACATCATTATGCAAATCAAAACATCAAAGTGCAAATCAAAAGCACAATAAGCTACCACTTCAAATTGACTAGTATGGCTATAAATAAAAAAGACAGACAATAACCAGTGTGGCAAGAATGTGGAGATATTGAAACTCTCATATATTGCTGGCGGGCACATGAAATGATCCAGGAACTTTAGAAAACCATTTTGGCATTTTTTCAAAATGTTAAACATTTTGTTTAACATTTACCATATGACCCCACAATTCTACTTTTGGAAAATAAAAATACATGTCTAGACAAAAATTTGTAAATAGATGTAGCGATATTATTCATAATAACTACAATTGGAAACAACCCAATGTCCATCGATTGATGAACAGATGAACAAAATATGGTATATGCATACAATGGAATATTACTCAGCAATTAAAAGAAATAAAGTACTGATATATGCTATGGCATAGATGAACCTTGAAGGTATTTTGATAAGTGAAAGAAGCCAGTCACATACACATAAAAAAATGTATAAATCCATTTGTATAAAGTGTCTAGACCAGGCAAATCTATAGAGACAGAAAGTAGATTAGTAGTTCCTCAGGAGAGGAGGGGGAAAATGACTAGTTGCTGCTAATGAATATAGGGTTTCTTTTATGGGTGATGAAAATGTTCTTCATGGTGATGGTTGTGCAATTCTGTAAATATAATGGAAATCACTGAATTGTACACTTTAAAGGTGTCAATTGTATGATATGTGAATGCATCTTGGTAAAGTTGAGAAACTACGTACAGTAACATGCATGCAGGGGTGTGTTGAGAAAACCTCAGATAAGTATTATGGAAAAGGTCAGGTTAGCCTTAAATTTTTATTCCATTTATAAAATAGCTATATCGATTCCATTGTACCTTATCGAGTACCTATCCTGTATCCAGTTCTGCTCTGAGTTTGGGGTATCCAGTGGTTAATAATGGAGAAAAGGCATATGTGTTTATTACACTTGCATCCTTGTGGTATCAGAAGGAGTAACAGACAACAAAAAGTTCAGAAGTGCTAATTAATTTCAGATAGTCATAAATAATATGAAAAAAAAAAGAATAGAAAAATTGAATAGACTAAGACTAAGACTTGGAAGTGGGAAAGAAGAAATGAATGGAATTAGCCTCTCTAACATTTGAGCATGGGAGGAACTGGGGAAGAGCATTCCAGACAGAGGGAAGGGTATTGTAAAGGCCACGTGGTGAGGAAGACTCTGACAGTGCGTCTAGAGTATGAGTTAGGGGCAGAGAGATAGGACAGGAGTTGGGGTCACATAGGACATTGTAGGAAGTTTGGATTTTATTTTCAAGGCAATTGAAAACATTGAAGGATTTGAAGAAGAGGAATGATATGAGAAAACTAAGCTTTTTAATTAATTTTTTGGAAGTGACATTGGTTAACGAAATCTAATAAGTTTCAGCTTTACGATTTAACAGTAAGGCATATATATATTGCATTGTGTGTTCCCCTCCCATAGTTAGATTTCTTTCTGTCATTACATATTTGACCCCTTTTCCTCTATCTACCTCCATCCTTCCCCCACACCCCCATCCCCTGAAATCCACTAGTCTATTGTCCATGTCCATGAGTCTCTGTTTGTTTGTCCTGTTTGTTTGTTACTTTCAGGTTTATATCCCACATATAAGTGGTATCATGTGGCTTTCGACTTTTTCTGTCTGGCTTATTTCGCTTGGCATAATTATCTCGAGGTCCATCCATATTGTGGCAAATAGCAGTATTTCATCTTGTCTTATGGCTGAGTAATATTTCATTGTATATATTTACCACAGCTTCTTTATCCAATCATCTATCAAAACTAGTTTTGTTGACCAATCTGCTCCTAAGGGGCCTTCTGGATTTGATTTATTTAACAAGATTCTAGACTTTGATACTGAGTCTGATACTATAAAGGGATGAAACTTTTGAGGGAGACAGTGAAAATATTTTGCATGTTGGAAAAATGTAAGTAGTTATGACCAGAGGACCAAGTGCAATTATTGAAAAACATGGCAACAATATTTTGCAATTCCTCCTAGCAAGAGGAGTTGTTTTCCCTACGTGGTAGAAGTGATATTGTATGAGTTCTGGACCCTAGATCTTAACTGGCTTTAATGTAGTTGGAACACCACCCTCACGGTGTCATGCCATGAAAAATCTGAGGATGAAAGGCAGAGTAGGGGTCCCAACCATCCCAGTTGAGTCTTGTCCTGGTTATCATGCTAGCTCAGTGCAACCACCTGAGTGAACCCAGATTAGACCAACAGGAAAAATACCCGATTAACCCACAGAATCACAAAAAATAATGAATTACTCTTATTTGAAGCCAGTAAATTGGGAGTGATTTTTTTTTTTTTTTTTAATGCAGTAATAGATAACTGATGCATTATCTCTTTACTGGCTTTAATCTCTTTTTTTTTCTCCTCTGTGTTTACAGTAATTTATCTTCACCTCCAGCTTTTTAGGCCTTCCTTCTATTCCTGGAACTTGTTTCATAAGTTCATAAATTCATCTGTGACTTTTCCATTTATTCTGCTTAAAATGATTTCCCCCCAGGTATTCCTATACCCATCTCTTTCTTACCACTGATGGGCTCAGATCAATTGTCACCTATCTACTAAAAGAGGACATTCTTGACAGCCCTTATCACAAAGCCCTCTCTCTCCAATTCACTTTCTATGGCAGTATCCTCTTTGATTCGCTTCATAACAATTAACACTATTTAGAATACTCTATTTTTTAACTTGCATTTTGTCCACTTCCCTCCACAGAAATTTTTTTTGTGAGAACAGAAACTTTATGAGGTACAACACTGTATTATCGGCATTGATACCCTTAACTGACTTTACTTGTTGAATAAATGAATGGTGGACACATGAATGCATAGATAGAGAATATTTTTTACAATTTTTATGTGCAAGAAATTTTGAATAGATATTCAATGATCCCCTACATGTTAGCTGTTATGCTTGCCGTTTAAAAAGTAATGAGCCGAAAGATCAGCAAGATTAAGATACTGTCTATGATGGAAAGTGGCAGGATAAAATGTGGACCTAGATATTTTATACATCGAAGACAAAGTGCTACTTCATATTTGAAGTAGGATGTTTAAAGATGGACAATTGTGGCTATTTCTGGATTTCAGTAATTGGATTGTGAAGAATGCATTTTTTTTCCAAGATAGTCCCTGCCTTTCTCAAAATTTTTACTTCATATCATTGAATGTCAGATTGGTACATATGAACTGATTTGCATCAATGTGCGAAAGATCCTTCAAGCTGTGGGACACAACCAGATTGGAGTGAAATCAAAGGGGTCCTAAAATTTATGTGGAAATACAAAGGACCTAGAATAGTCAAAATAATTTGTAAAACAAACACACAAACAAACAAATGAACAAAACAAAGTATAGGACTTATACCACCTGATTTCAAAACTTAGCATAATGTATCAAGTGAGATATTGGTATAAAGATAGAAATACAGATCAATGGAACCAACTAGAGAATATAGAAATAAACCCAAACATATATAGTCAATTGATTATTGATGAAGTTGCTAAAGTAATTCAATTAGAAAAGATTTTCTTTTTGAAAAATGGTGCTGGGACAATTCATTATCCATATATAAAAAGCTGAACCTTTTCCCTTATGTCACACCATACATAAAACAATCCAAAATGGATCATAAATCTATGTATTAATGCTACAACATGTCTAGAATAGAAAATAAGAAAAGATATCTGTGACATTGAATTAGGCAAAAATTTTATACATATGACACCAAAAATATGATACATCAAAAAATAAATGATAAATGAGACTTTAAAAAAAAATCTGCCTTGCAAAAGGCACTCATTGACTTTAAACATTTCTGATGAAGGACTTATGTGAACTCTTACACTCAATAATAAGAAGACCCGCTTCCCAGTAAGAAAACGGGCAAAGATAAAAAATAAGCACATGAAAAGATGCTCAACATCATTAGTCCTTAGGAAAAAGAGATGCTAGTACACACCCATCAAAATGGCTAAAATAAAAGACTGACAATACCAAGTGTTGACAATGATGTGGGGAAATTACAACTTTCTTACATTGCTGTTGGGCAATATAAAGTGATACAACTACTTTAGAAAAGTTTGGCAGTTTTTTTAAAGTTAAATGATCACGTACCCTATGACCCAAAAACACTCTTAAATGTCTACCTGTATTCATTTTTTAGGGCTGCCATAACAAATTACCACAAATGTGGTAGCTTAAAATAACAGAATCGATTCTCTTACAGTTATGGAATCCAGAAGTCCAAAATCAAGGTGTCAATAGGGCAACACTCCTGCTGAAGGGTCTAAAAGAGAATCTTTCCTCGCCTCTTCCAGCTTCTGGTGCCTCCAAGCATTTCTTGGCATAACTTCAATCTCTGCCTCTGTCTTCACATGGCCTTCCCCTTTTTGTCTGTGTCTTCCCTTCCGTCTTTCATAAAAACACAGTCATCCGATTTAGAGGCCCCCTGGAAATCCAAGATGATCTCACCTCAAGATCTTTAACTTACTAATATCTGCAAAGACCTTTTTTCCTAATAAGGTCACATTCACAGGTTCTGAGTGGACATATATTTGGGGGGCCACCATTCAACCTGCTACACTACTCAATAGAAATGAAAACATATTTCTCCACATAGACTTGTATGCAGCATCATTCACAATGTCCTAAAATGGAAAGAACCCGTATGTTGGATAAACAAAATATGGACCATCCATACAATATACTCATATGAAGAAGAAATGAACTATCGATATATACTAAGCCATGAGTGAATCTCAAAACATCGTGTTAAATGACAGAAGACAGGTAGTAACTACACATTATCTGATTCCATTTATATAAAATATCTAGAAAAGTCAAAGCTATATAGAAACATATCGATGGTTTTTCTGGGGTTTGTGGTGGAAGAGATTGACTGCCAAGTGGCACGAAAGTACTTTTAGAAATGACGGAAATGTTATAAAATTAGATTGTACTGACAACCCCACAACTCATAAATTTACTAAAACTCATTGAACTGTATATTTATAATGTGTAAATTTTATGACTTATAACTTACAAAGCTGTTAAATAAACTGAGGGGGCTGTGAGCTACCCCACTAGTACCCATAGGTGTTCATAAACATGGCTCCTAGGACCTGGGATAACATGAAACAAGACAGATATCTGGCTGAGTCTCGGGAGAGTTTATTGTGCACATGCTGTATTTCACACCATGAGTCGGTAGTATATGGTTTCATATGCTGGACCATTATTTCCACCTGCCATTATTTAACCCTGTCAGTATTTGGTCACATTTGCTTCCTGTCTTTGTTGCCAAGTTTGTTTTCAAAATCATTATGCAAATAATATATACCTGCATATAGATAGAACATAGTATAGCCAACTAAAGTCTTTCTTGAACTCAAAACTGGTCCTATTTTGTTCCCTTCCTTTCTTGAGATAACAAGTCTAGTGTTGTACTTTTAGTTCTTTCTATTTTTACATTCTCAGTCAGTATACAATAAATATTTTCGTTTGCGTGTTTGTGTTTTTCATAGATGGTATCACATTTATTCTTTTTGCAACTTGCTATTCTTCCCCCAAAAAACTTAAGGTTTAGAGGTCTATTCATGATAGCACAATATTCTTTCAAAGTGCAATTTATATAGTTCACTCCTTTTACCCGTTGACTGCTGTTTCATCATGTGAAAATATTATGTTTTGTTTATTCACTCCATTATTGGCTAACATTTAGGTGGTTCTAATATTTTGCTGCTACACACAGTGCTGCAATGGCCAACCCCTCACACATGATGCATATGTTTCTCCAGAAAACTTATCAAGAAATGAAACTGTTGAATGGTAGACTGTGTCTAATTTCAGTTTTTCTAGACCTGGTCAAATTATTCTCCAAAGTACCTGATAGTTTGGTAGGCTAAGCTAATTAGACCTAAAGACAACAGTTCATTACAGTTGTTCCTAGTCTGTGATTGGTTCACTGTTCCCTATGTAGTAAATCAGAAATCAGATTCTTGACAACTGATAGTTCTGCTACTCACTGCATCCAGCTAGTGGAAGGAGAATGGGAGTGTGTAGGATGCACACTGGCTTCTTAAAGATCTTAAAATTGGTATTTGATCTTACACAGTGAGAACTCTTTTTAAGGTCACACTCATCTGCAAGAAAGGCTGGAAATGCAGTCAGTCGCTAGTTCGGCAACTACTTCCCAGCTAAAACAAGGTTCTAGGAGAGAGCAAAGGAATTTGATCAATAGCTACCTCTGTCTATCACAGTTTCATATGAACTTTCAACCTCAACAATGTCCTCATCAACAGTACTGGCAGAATATAATTTTTACC
>NW_011888877.1:2866730-2868929 GCF_000151845.1 Pteropus vampyrus | reverse complement strand
AAATATCTAGAAAAGTCAAAGCTATATAGAAACATATCGATGGTTTTTCTGGGGTTTGTGGTGGAAGAGATTGACTGCCAAGTGGCACGAAAGTACTTTTAGAAATGACAGAAATGTTATAAAATTGTGGGATTGTACTGACAACCCCACAACTCATAAATTTACTAAAACTCATTGAACTGTATATTTATAATGTGTAAATTTTATGACTTATAACTTACAAAGCTGTTAAATAAACTGAGGGGGCTGTGAGCTACCCCACTAGTACCCATAGGTGTTCATAAACATGGCTCCTAGGACCTGGGATAACATGAAACAAGACAGATATCTGGCTGAGTCTCGGGAGAGTTTATTGTGCACATGCTGTATTTCACACCATGAGTCGGTAGTATATGGTTTCATATGCTGGACCATTATTTCCACCTGCCATTATTTAACCCTGTCAGTATTTGGTCACATTTGCTTCCTGTCTTTGTTGCCAAGTTTGTTTTCAAAATCATTATGCAAATAATATATACCTGCATATAGATAGAACATAGTATAGCCAACTAAAGTCTTTCTTGAACTCAAAACTGGTCCTATTTTGTTCCCTTCCTTTCTTGAGATAACAAGTCTAGTGTTGTACTTTTAGTTCTTTCTATTTTTACATTCTCAGTCAGTACACAATAAATATTTTCTTTTGCGTGTTTGTGTTTTTCATAGATGGTATCACATTTATTCTTTTTGCAACTTGCTATTCTTCCCCCCAAAAACTTAAGGTTTAGAGGTCTATTCATGATAGCACAATATTCTTTCAAAGTGCAATTTATATAGTTCACTCCTTTTACCCGTTGACTGCTGTTTCATCATGTGAAAATATTATGTTTTGTTTATTCACTCCATTATTGGCTAACATTTAGGTGGTTCTAATATTTTGCTGCTACACACAGTGCTGCAATGGCCAACCCCTCACACATGATGCATATGTTTCTCCAGAAAACTTATCAAGAAATGAAACTGTTGAATGGTAGACTGTGTCTAATTTCAGTTTTTCTAGACCTGGTCAAATTATTCTCCAAAGTACCTGATAGTTTGGTAGGCTAAGCTAATTAGACCTAAAGACAACAGTTCATTACAGTTGTTCCTAGTCTGTGATTGGTTCACTGTTCCCTATGTAGTAAATCAGAAATCAGATTCTTGACAACTGATAGTTCTGCTACTCACTGCATCCAGCTAGTGGAAGGAGAATGGGAGTGTGTAGGATGCACACTGGCTTCTTAAAGATCTTAAAATTGGTATTTGATCTTACACAGTGAGAACTCTTTTTAAGGTCACACTCATCTGCAAGAAAGGCTGGAAATGCAGTCAGTCGCTAGTTCGGCAACTACTTCCCAGCTAAAACAAGGTTCTAGGAGAGAGCAAAGGAATTTGATCAATAGCTACCTCTGTCTATCACAGTTTCATATGAACTTTCAACCTCAACAATGTCCTCATCAACAGTACTGGCAGAATATAATTTTTACCGGTTTTATAGGTAAAATACACCATCTCATTAGTGTTTTCTTTTGTATTTCTCTTATTTTTACTGAGTTGAGAAAGACGCTTTTTTTCCCTCAAAAATCAAAAAAGAAAGAGAACAGGTAAAGATGATGTTAAGAACTGAATGTCTGAATCTTTCCAAAACTCATATGTTACAATCTAACCTCTAAAGTGATTGTACTGAAATGGGGCCTTTTAGGGTGATTAGGTCATGAGGATGGAGCACTCATGAATGGGATTAGCACCCTTGTAAAAAAGGCCAGAGAACTAGTTGGCTCTCTTTCTGCCGTGTGATGAGCAGATGAAATGTCCACATCAAATTGCCTTGATCACTCAGTAAAACAATGACAGAATGTCTGTGTCCTATAGACTCAGGAACATAGTGACGTCGTATTTTTGTCTTTGTCAGGGTAGAAAGAAAGCTTCTTAGGTATGCTTAGGTATCCAGGAAGTGAAATGGTTGACCCCACATACTTTAATTTGCTGCTACTGCTGCCTTTTGGAGCACAAAGTATTCCTCGTCCCAAAGAAGGAGGGCAGATTTAATACTACAGTTTTACTTGAGATTTAATACTACCATTTTATTTGCACCATCCATAATTTAACTTAAAAAATTTATCTTAACAGACCTCATCATAAATAATAACCGAGTAGGTCTTTAAAACGAGAGTTTTAACTGCC
>NW_011888877.1:2840952-2865755 GCF_000151845.1 Pteropus vampyrus | reverse complement strand
TTTTGTCTTTGTCAGGGTAGAAAGAAAGCTTCTTAGGTATGCTTAGGTATCCAGGAAGTGAAATGGTTGACCCCACATACTTTAATTTGCTGCTACTGCTGCCTTTTGGAGCACAAAGTATTCCTCGTCCCAAAGAAGGAGGGCAGATTTAATACTACAGTTTTACTTGAGATTTAATACTACTATTTTATTTGCACCATCCATAATTTAACTTAAAAAATTTATCTTAACAGACCTCATCATAAATAATAACCGAGTAGGTCTTTAAAACGAGAGTTTTAACTGCCCAAAATTAATACTACCCTAAATTATAGCAACAAATACCCGACGAATTCTCCAAAAACAAAACAGTAACTATAGTACTTCTGAGCATTCTGGGCCAACCTAATTTTCCTCTGTGGCGTTACACTCATTCATAGGGAGTATATTTGGCTGCTTAAACACTGTGTCATTTTGCCAATATTTATAAATAGCTGTTTATTACTGAATCTTCAGAACATTATCTGCAATTTCCCATTTACATTTCCCAATATGCCAATGTAGCAGGAAAATAACATTTCTTCAAATTTCATGAAGATGTTGGAGATTATTACAATGTGGAATTGTAATTCTGGTTGTTGTTTTTTTTTTTAAACTTTGCATCATATAATACATTAAATATTAATTCATAATGATGGTTCCCTGAGAAACTTTAATTAAATTAGGTTGGCTCATGTCCTGGACTGCTAATTACTATAATATCAACTAGAGTTGAATACAGATACTGCATATACCAAAATAGACAAATGAATTTTTGGAATATAGGGCATAACCATGTAATTTTGAGATCCTGATGGGATTTGGCTATAAAAGTAATGTGGGATTGAATTCCACAGAACTTTTCATCTTGGATTTGTTGTTTCTGTTTCTGCATTTAAAAATCACAATCCTATTAAAAAACATTTAAATTCTGTTGACAATTTTACTTCCCTTTTTGTTTTTCGCTCTATGATTTTTTTTAAAGGGTAGGCTTTTGCTTCTATTTTTCTTTTCATTTTTTTGTACTTTTATGTAATTTTTGTTTCAGAAATAGTTTTGTTCTTTTTTTTAATATACTTTGGTTTTTAAAGATGTTTTAGAATTATAGAAAAATTAAATAGAAATTACTGAGAATCTCCTGCCGGATCTTCTTCTAAGTTGTCTACCATTTTGCATTCCCACCAATATTGAATGAGAGTTCCAGCTGTTCACTGTTCTCACCAGTATTTGGTGTTGTCAATGTTTTGGATTTCGACCATTCTAATAGGTGTGTTGTGGTATCTTAATGTTGTTTTATTTCACAATTCCCTAACATATGATGTTGAACATCTTTCATAAGCTTATTGAAGCCATTTGTATATTTTCTTTGGTGTCTGTTCAGATCTTTAGCCCATTTTAAATCGGGTTGTTTATTTTCCTATTGTCGACTTTTAAGAGGTCTTTGTATATTTTGGATACAAGTCCTTTATTGGATATGTATTTTGCAAATATTTTTTTTTCCAAATCCATGGCTTGTCTTCTCATTCTCTTAGCAGTGTCTTTCACAGAGCAAAAGTGTTTAATGCTAATAAAGTCTTTCTTATCAGTTTTTTCTGTCACAGATTTTGCTTTGATGTTTTATCTAAAAGTCATCACTAAACCCTAGGTCACCTAGATTTTCTCATTTGTCCTCCTGGAGTTTTATAGTTTTTCATTTTGCATTTATGTGTATGATCCATTTTTAGTTAATTTTTAATGAAGGGCATAAGGTCTGTGGATGTCTAGTTGTTCCAGTACCATTTATTGAAAAGATAATTATTTTTCTATTGAATTACCTTTGCTCCTTGGTCAACACTCAGTTGACTATATTCGTGTGAGTCTATTTCTGGCCTTTCTATCTGTTTCACTGATCAATTTGTCTATTCTTCTGTCAATACCGCACTGTCTTGATTACTCTAGTTTCATAGTAAGACTTGAAACCGGGTAGTGTCAGTCCTCTGATTTGGTTCTTATTTATAAGTATTATGTTGGCTACTCTAAGTCTTTTGCCTTCCATATAATCTGTAGAATTTGTTTGTTGCTTTCTGCGAATAACTTGCTGGGATTCTGATTGGATATTCTCTTTTTCTTTCCTCATTCTCGTTATTCAAATTTCTTCTCCATTTCACTCCTACTCTCATAATAAGTCCTCAACTTTTTCTCTATCGAAACAGGAAATTAGCACACACGCCCTTTTCTAAGACATTTACAAACCAGTTTTGAAGAGGCTCAAGCTTTTCACAGCTCTACGAATAAATTTTTTTAAGCTCCTTTTTCCCTTGTTCAAGCAGACTATGAACTCTTTTAAAAGGGTTCACTCTTCATCCTCTATCAACGATTCTTTTCTTCCAAATGCCTAAGGAATCTGTATACTTGACCTAAGTCAAAGTAACTGCTTATCAATGTAAGAAAATATTGACAAATCTCCTTTATAATGTTATCTCATCAAGCCATTTCTGTTGAAAACTCTCACACACAGAGATTTCTTTTTGCCTGTATTGTGCCTACGTCACTCTAGCGAGCTTGATCGTTGGCCTCCTCCGATAATAGCTAAATGCAGAGGTTCGAGGTTTTCCCAGGGGTAGTTGATACCGTAAGACATCTTTTTCAAAGAATGTCCTGCTTGCCTCAATAATCAGATGCAGGTAGAGTGGTAGTTAATAAAATATTCCCCGGGGAAGTGTTTTAAATGAAAAATACAGGGATTATATCGAGCCCTATGTCAAGGGCACATTCACAGCATAGCATGGAACAGCATTCACAAATCTTGCCAGCTGTGTGTCTGTGTGTGTGTGTGTGTGTGTGTGTGTGTGTGTGTGTGTGTGTGTGTGTGATGGCAAAATCAAATGTGGCCTTTAAAAATAAAGCCCTTATTGAGTCAATACCTGTATAGCCTCTACGCATGCGTATGCACACACGCTCGGGGATGCGGGCTCATGGGGGCAGTCTTTGTTCAGCTCCCAACTCCCAAAGGCAGAGACCTTATCTTTCCTGTTCACTATATACAAATGAAGGAAGGAAGGAAGGAAGGAAGGAAGGAAGGAAGGAAGGCAGGAAGGAAGAGCTCACATATGAATGAAAATTGCATGAAGGAAGAGTTCTATACACTTGTCTATTCTAAATAAATCAGGCTCTTGGTAAAATTTTGGTTTTCTCTATTATTCTGTGAGTCTCTCGTGGGTCAGGACTGTGTCAGCCCAATCTCTATACCTCCTGTTCCTAGCACAGTACCTGGGACATAGCACTCAATAAATCCTTTTTAAATTAAACTAAGTGGAGGGTGGCCTCGAAGGGAAATTAATTTATCTCTGACTACTTAAAACTAATTAGCAGCTAAAAATGGAAAGCCTCAAGGAGAACAGCAACAGAGATATGTTGCTAAAGAGTCACGTGCATACCTGTGTGTATGTGTCTGGCTTGTTTCACTTACTCTCAGTGTAGATGAAATGTTGGGGTCTTCTGTTAAATTGTATATTTTATGATACTGAAGTGAGAGAAGCAAAGGCAAAAAGATATTTGAGATACAGAAGAGGCCAGTGGAGGGATAAAGTAAAGAATGAGAAAAAAGAATTGAATCAACAAGAGGATGCCTTTACTAAATTAAGGTACAGATATGGAAATTGTGCCACAATAAAGTCATTTTTAGGGTATTTTTCTTTTAAATGGATGTGAGCCTGAGAAAAGGGCCACAGAGTAGAGAGCCCAGAAACACAGGAGCTACTACCCAGGTAACTTAAACAAACCTAAATCGGTTACACGTGCTTGCCATGGTCGGTGGCCATGAAGAGTTGAGCAGCAATACTTCTTGGATGAAAAGATTTAAACTT
The DNA here is from genome assembly GCF_000151845.1 of Pteropus vampyrus. Taxonomy (NCBI): domain Eukaryota; kingdom Metazoa; phylum Chordata; class Mammalia; order Chiroptera; family Pteropodidae; genus Pteropus; species Pteropus vampyrus. The sequence continues at coordinate 2,861,892 of NW_011888877.1, read as the reverse complement.
GTTTCAAGGTGATTATTTAATGCGAAGTCTCTGCAAATATTTCCAGTGTTCTGTTGAATTTCATAGTAGAGCTGTGAAAACGTTGTTTTAACTGTAGCAAAATCATTATTAGTTAAACAAATCCTCTTCCTGCCAAGAGCCATAGCATGAGAGTAATCCCGAAATTTCTACTAAATGGAATTTTGGCATCACAAGGAGGAAATCTTCTGCTGATTTAAAACAGCAGCCAAGGCCAAAACAACCAAAAATAAGTTCTGTGAACATTTGGAAAAACAGATCTTAAAAAAATAAAGCACAACGTGCCTCTATCCTCTTATCACATGTGATTACCATTTCGACGTTTACAGTGGAAGGGACCTTTTTAGAGATTCATTGTATTAAGGGCATTCCCTTCGTACACCTACTGCCAAATCTAATTAGAAATAAGGATTTCTCGGGAATAGGAGCCACAAGGCATTGCCTTTTGGGATTATCGCCATTGTGTCTATTACCATCTTTAATCTTTCTATTATTGTCCAAATTATAATTTTTCTCTTCTCGTTCTTCACCATGTTATACAATTAATGGTATCATTACATTCAGATAGCAATTCTCTAGCCACAGAGATAGTTTAGCTTAACATTAAAATCTAGTTCTTAAGAAGTTGTAGAGAACGTTGGTAAATTTTTCCATTATTTTAAAATTTCTGCACTATGGAATATTATTTGTCACCAGCACTCATCAAATCCATTGATCTAAATTATTCAATATGAACAGAACAAATACATAATATTATTTGTCTTCCAAATTAATAAACCTACTCAATGAAATTAAAATGACTATATGTAAAACCAAATTACAATTAACAAATTACTGTTTTTTTATTTATAGAAGTACTTTATCCTAAATAAAATCAGATAATTTAATATCTGCAAATAACACGTTTCCGATTTTGAATAGAATTTGAGAAATCAGTATGATGTGTATTTAACTGCTTCAACTATTTTTGCTTTGCCTGTCTAGCAATATCTATCTTTCTGTAGTCTATTCACTCTATGTAGAAGTTTTGAATTTTAATACAAAAGAAATCTTATCCGTGGAATTTTAAGACTTGAGTATGAGAGTAGATATGGTTTCTATATTTAATCCAATTGAATTTTTGCATGTTCTGCCTCACTTACATTTCCAGTATGTTTTCCACTTAAAATTTATTTGATTAGAATGTCAGCTAATATGTAACTTTTGAGAAATCTATAATTAACTTTAGCAACTAGTTTAATTTATTAAATTTTTTATATTTTCCATTTACTTTATTAAAAGCTTGTCTGATGTATTATACATCATTATTTTTGCTTCTCACAGGTTTCTTTCCAAACCCTTCTATCTACACATGTAGCAATGTCCCTAACCAGCTAGCCAGCATTTCACAAACTTTCTCAGCTAGAAACTTACCTGTAAAAAACTGTGATGCTTGAGATAAATATTTGCAACAGTGGATGTTCCATTTCAAAGACCAAGAGCTCAACACTCCACGAAACAGTAATGAAACCTCTCAGCTGTAGAAACCCAAGGCAAATAAATCTCTTGACCTTTGAAAAATGTAATCACTGTCATTCCTTTTGATAAGAAGCTTTCCAAAGCAGAAAACAACTTTCACTCTTTATATACAAAGCTTTTTGAAATATAAAATTTTTGTTTACTTGAAGATATTTCTCTATATTTGGGTGATCTTATTTGGTTTCTACATGGTCTTCAAAGGCACGGTCTGATTTTTGTGACCTGAAGAAAGGGAGAGCACACAGAATGATCTAGGCAGAGTTAGAAACAGTTTCTAAGTGGAAATATGGATATTTTAGAACATAAAAATGTAGAATTTCAGTGGCGCTCTAAGAATGTTTTAGAGTTGACCTAAGTGTTAAAATTGATGAGTTAAATAATAGTTGCTTAACTTTGCCGTACAAAACATGGTCCTCAGACCTCCAGCGTCAGCATGTCAGAATCTCGAGGCCCACGCCAGACCTACTGAATCAGAATATACTTTTCCCCATGATCTTCAAGTTGTTTGAATGCACATAAATTTTGAGAAGTACTGGCTTCATCAACCTCCTGAATCAAAGAATGAAAATTCAGACAAATTGAATGGTGAATTCTGTGTAGGACTAAAAATGGTCAGTTAAAAAAAAATAATGAAAGCTACAATTTGGAGGGAAATCAAACTAGTTTGCCTAAATTCATTTGTAGAAGAAAATAGAAAAGTTTGATCTTACTTAAGAAGCATTCTCAGAAGCAAGTGCAATTTAACAAGTATCTTGGTCTGCCCAATGTCAGAACAGCCGTACGAAAAAGAAAAAATTTCTGACAAGTCATGTAGAGCTGCTTGGGTCCACTTCAAAAACATCCGGATGCTTTGATTTTAAAATAATACATTTCATCAAAATTATTGGTCTCCTAGTGATGCAGCCTAAACTAGGTCCACGGCTCCCTTATAGATGACATGACATTTGCATACCAATTACTCTATGTGCCAGGCATAGGGAGAAAAACGGGATTCTTCTCTTGTATCATAGGTTTCCTGATGTTTCGGACATTTGGCCCATGAGTAGACAGTGTGATTTAGGTGTTAAGCTATTGAATAACGGGATCATGTGCTTTCTGATAAAGCACTTCAACTGAAGCATACTCAGCGTTTTCACCAAGGCGCAATTTCTAGAAGAAGTAGTTGAAAGTGGCACCTATAGAAGAGAGACATTGACTTTATTTTTATTTTATTTTATTTTATTTTTACTGGAAAGAAGAATGAGTTCTGATCCCAGTTACATAATTGGAAGCACCTATTGCATCTGTGCCTGAGCAGATAAAGAGCAGTAGTTTCTGAATCAAATTAAGTCATTTTATCATTTTATCACTAAATTACTGGAGTCATCTGTTTATTCTTGTAACTCCAGATGGAACATTTTAGGATGAGTGGTGACTTCCTGATAAAGAATTATTTTTATTTTACTGATCTAATTTGTTTATTGTCCTGATAAAATCCTGGCTTATTTCCCATTTTAGATGCAGTTGTTAGAACTTCCATGAAACCAGATGAATCTTGATCCAAACTACATATGAACTGATGATATGTTTTTGCCAAAGAAAACGATCACTACAAATTAGCCCGATTTCACTGAGATCACATTTCTTCAACTTGGATTCAGCTTTTAATTTTGAAAAAAAAAAAAAAACAACTTAGAAATGATGAGCTCTACGGTCCAACTCATTTCACATGAAAGCAAAGTTATGAAAGAATTATAGAATTATGATTATAACAGTGATACTTTAATAATAAATATAAAGTATAAGATGCATTCATAGTTTTCTTTTCAAACAAAAAGATACTCTTGTAAAAATTACTTTCTTTTCTAGCAACTTTAAGAGTGTGATAGTGTCATGTAGATGCATTTTCAGAATCTGTATGGTTTCAGAATTTTCTCCCATTGTTTCTCTGAGATGCTTAGATTTCTTTACCTATTCTCTTAGAGTTAATGATTAAGGAGAATGTAGTTGAATAGCTTTCTGTACAGTCACTCAGATTCTCGTCAGACATGGTGTTAAGCTCTTGGGGAGAAAGCAGTCCTTTCCCTTTAAGAGTATACACTCTGTTTAATATTTCTCATTAGTCTGCACTCAGTTCTCATCTCTGGAGCTATCCTTAAACATAAGAGCATAAGAATCAGAGGAGTAGACTTTGCTTGTCCTTACCCAGCTCAGCTTTCTAAGTTGTGAGAGACCAGAATATGTGTTTCCGGAAGATACATGTGTTTGTTTCACTGCATGCCATCCCTATAAAGGTAAGGAAAATCTCACCATCCACTAATTGTCCTCTTATATTATGAACTAGTTAATTTTTTAGTTTACTTAAATCATTTCATTTTCCTTTTCATGTTTAGACTCTATAACACAAGTTCACATTGCACTATGAAGAGTTATAGCTTTAATATTAACTTTCGACTTTCCTCACTGAGCATTGAAGAATTTCCTCCTTGCACTAATGTCCCAGGATCTGATGAACTAGCTATTGTTCTTCTTCCCTATCGTTTTTTCCTTTTTGCAATTTTTTTACATGAAAAAAAAAATAGCCTTATTCAGTATTTACCTTCGCAACTGCGGTTCTAAATTTTTTTGTTTGTCTTCATCAACATGCCCTCCACAAATCTCATCATTTCACTTGTCTTCTCTGGACCTTTTACAAGTCAATTATATTTTATTACAAATAGATCTATTAAATTTTTGTTAGTGAGCAGATACAGAGGAAGACCTTGGCATGTAATAAGCCCATGGTTAATTTAGATCGATGATCATTATGTATAGTAATTTTAAATGTGGGTATTTTTAAATATTCTGTCATATTTTAAATTCTCTTTTAATTTAATTATGTTTCTCTGTTATTTTATACTTCTATTTCTATGATTATGTATATCAGACTTTATCACTTGGTAATAAGTTTTAAGTTGTATGGACACTGAAGGCGCTTTTCGCCAAAAGCTAAACAATTGTTTCTGATCATTCATTAATGTGTTTTTCTGAGTTTTCACATGAAAAATTTAAAAAATATTTTAACCAAAATGTTTTAATAGTTTATACTGCAGGAATTTTCACATCTTGCATAAAATGTGACTCTAGAGATCACTTTTCTTTAAAAAACCTTTTCTGATGCTTTTACTAGTGAGATTTTTGTGTATATGCAATTCATTCCAACCAGTGCTTGCTGATGCTGGGCCGTAGGCAGCTTACCATGAGATGCCTGATCTTAGAGCATTTACAATTTTAAGGTAGTCACAATTTTGTGCTGCTGAATGCAACATGTACCTGGGCACACATTCTCCTCTTTGAAATGTCATTCTATTGACAAAAGTCGACTTAACACAATAGCCAAAACATGGGGAAAAACCCAAATATCCATCACCAGATGAATGGATAAACAAATGTGATACACACACACGATGGAATATTATTCAGCCATAAAAAAGAGTGAAGTCCTGATACATCCTATAACATGCACGGATCTAGAAAACATTACACTGAGTGAAATAAGCCACACACAAAAGGGTAAATATTTTATAATTTCACTTATATGAAATATCTAGAGTGGTGAATTCATAGATATAGAAAGTAGATTAGAGGTTATCAGGGGCTTGTAAGAGAAGAGATTGGGGAATTTTTGCGTAATGGTTACAGAGTTTCTGTTCAGAGTGACGAAAGCCTTTTGGAAATAGTGATGATGGCCGTACAACGTTGCGAATGTAATTAATGCCACTGAGTTGTATATTTTAAAATAGTCAAAATGGCAAGTTATGTTATATATACTCTTACCATAGTTAAAGGAAATTAATAGTTTAATATAATAAACACCATGATTGTACACTTTAAATGGGTGACTAGTATGATATATGAATTATATCTCAATGAAGCTGGTTTTTTAAAATAGTAAATTAAAAATTGGGGTAATGGAAACATATTCCCCTTTAGTGCTCTTGTTATCTTTTCTTTACAAGAAAATATGGAAATAATAATTATAAAATAACAAGAAAGGTTTCTACTCTCACTTTGAAAACCATGGAGTCTGGGCTGATTCTGAGAAATGTGGAAATCAATACACATTTCTATAAGGCCCAATCATCATTTATGCACTTTCGAAAGACTTAAATATCGTGTCTCACTCTATATCTGGTCACATTTCCAGAAAGCCTTTAGGTGCTTGTAATGAATCATTTCGTGTCCCCCATCCCACCTCCACTCCCACCCCCACCTAGGAACTTTGTAAACTGCAAGAATTGCTTTGTGTCTGAAGGGCCCATGAGTCTCTGAGCCACATGCCCTTGCCAGCCTGCCAAATCCTCAGCTGCCAAAAGACTAGCCCGTGCTCCCTCGTATAATGAGTATACAAAAAAGGCCATGTGCTTGGAGGACTTGCCCAATTCTGTCGGCTTCATAGAGAAAATAAATCTCTGAAGAAGTCCAAGAGCGAGCTACCATCTGGTCAGACTCCTGGCTTTCTCAATATGGCTCCCACCGCCCATCGCCAAGTGTCAGGAGGGCTTCCTGTATTGGACGAAGGCAGGCTGCAGAGTTTGGGGCCAATACGCTAAAATCAGATGGGAGCCTAATGAGGTGGGACTTGGCAGACCGATTTCAACCTGCAGTCTCATCATTGTTTCTGGCACATTCACAGAAGGTCAACATTTCAGCAATAAAAATTGGAGCAATTTAATAGCTGGCTACGCAGTTGCTGACTATTTGCTCATTTTTTGAAGAATCCACAACACATCCAAGTGAAAACATACCCAACTGCTACGACGCTGCATCCCAGATGACTCGAAGGCAACACCGTTGGAAAAAACTGTGGAACTGTTTTTACAGTGCCGACACTTTGTAGCTATTTGGCCCGCTTTCCACACGCTTCCATCTTCAATTCTAAAAGCCAAGGCCAATTTTCTTTTGCACAGGGTAGGTGATGCAACCAAAGCCCACATCTTATAAGAATCCTTCTTTTACACTAAAAGAGAGCATGAAACTTGTGCCTTAATTGTCGTTACACTGGCCTTGGTGATCTGTTTTGTTTAAACATGAATCGTGTTTATTCATTGAATTTTTGTCTTCAACATCTGAAGTCGGTAGTAAGTAATATTAAAATATTAAACTATATTCATATTTCAGATTCGTCAGTAAGGTTAGAAATCGCTGATGGGGTGTGCAAATTGTGACCCAGAAAGGTCAGCATCATTTTTGATGACTCCATGAGAGAACTGAATATTCCTATTGTCTTTTAAATTTATTGGCAAAGCCAGTATGTTACTATTTTTCTTCTTCGTCTAAAGACTCTCTTCTATAAGTTCTCCAGGTTGGCAAAACATCTATAAACAGTTGTCCTCCAAATCAAATTCTTCAGCACAAACTGAGCCTCATGATCACATTGTATGCAAGATGTTTCTCCTAGCTGGGCTGGGCTGTGGTCTCTTCACACTCAACGTGTGCTACCTTCCTCAAGGCAAGCTCGCTCTCTCTCTCTCTCTCTCTCTCTCTCTCTCTCTCTCTCTCACACACACACACACACATGCACACACACCTCTACTATTCTTTACATTCCTTCAAACTGGGCATCTCTAAGGTACTCTCTTCCCTCCTTTACCTCTTTATCTAGTCAGACATCAGGTCCTATTGGCCTGGTCTCTATCCCTTCTTTCCTCTGAAGGGATTCAGAACATACCACCTCAAATGAGGCCGCTTTGGCATAAATAATATTGACTATTTAGAGCAGAAGGCGCCTGAGAAAGCAAAGACACAGGGCGGGCCCCATTCTACTTAAAGGCAGGGCATAAGATTTCCCATGAGAAAGGTGCGCTTCCTGCACCAGGAATGAAAGAACATTCTCCTCACTCGAATCAGGGTGTCAGTGCCCAAATGGACCTGCACAAACAAACATACTAAAACAACCTTTGTCTCCCATTGGTTTCCCATGTACTTCCTAGTCATCATCCCCCAATTTCCTGCCTCAGCCTTTGTCTTCCCGCTTCACGGATTTATTGTTTCTTTGTTTAGAAAGTATATAAGCTATCGATCCTACCTGCTTCTTATTCCGGTAAAAAAAAAAAAAAAAAAGAAAGAGAGTGAGAGAGAAGGAAAACAATCCGTTATTGCCTTTGGCATCGTATGGAATGAAATAAAAAGTACAGATGTGTCCGTAGAATCGGTTATGCATGAGCTTCTTCACCTTGGTTCACACTCTCTCCTGCTAGGGAAGACTCACTCTCCACTTGGTGGTTGTCCTCATTATTTTTTTTTTTTTATAAAATCTGGCTTGGCCATCCCAAGCCACAGTCCTCACTCCCCTTATAGACTTCACTAAAAATTCAGTTTTTAAAAAATGTATTATACATTTGATTATTCTTTATTTTATAATGCTTGCATTTATGTATTTATTTGTCCTGCATGTCCAACTAGACAACGAACTCCCTAGGACAGCTTTAGAGCCTGGCATTCTCAGTGCCACATGCAGTGTGCTGTATTTATTCACCTTTATCAAAATGTTCACTGCAGAGTGCTCGGCCTGAGGATGTGGCTAGTGACCAAGGCATTCTCAACTCTCCTGGACATTGTTTATTGAAGAAAAAGAAATAGGTCATTAAAGCTGCAGGATATGAATTAAGGGCAATTTAGAGTGTTGTGAATGCATACATTGCTGGAGGACCTAATCTAGGCAGGGAGTTTGGGAACGTTTTATAGAAAAATGATATTTGAGTTGAGACTCGAAGGGTGAGTGGTCAGGGCTTCATAACTGATAGTAACTCTCTGACCAACTTTACCGTAAAGAACAGACAAAAGTTCATCGAGGGATTTAGAGATTCGGCCGATTGTTACGGAACTTCAGTGTAGGCGAATGACAGTAAAATATGTGGCATTTTGTTTCATTTCCAACTTCTCTAAAAATCTTCCTTAAGAAGAAGGATCATTGTATGTTTGTTTTTTTGGTTTAGCTTTTTTAGAATAAATTATTCTTTACACTGAAATGAACAGTTTTAATTCAGGCTAGTAGACAAAGAGACAAGAATTGAAGTCACGGGTTGAAGAAATTAAAGCAAAAGGCTAAGGCAAGGACGAGGAGAGAGACGTCTGAGTCAACAGACACATGTAGGAAAATTCCGTGGCTCAGCCAGCAGTAGGGGTGGGTGGGACCAGCCTGGCTTGCGATGCAGATAACTAACCAATTGACACTTAAAAGACAGAACACGTGGTACTGAGAGTCGTCTGCTTTTTTTTTTTTCTCATAATTTAATCATTTCAGTTGCTTTAGTAGGATTTCCTTTCATATCAAAGTGTTTGCAAATGTTATGTGAATTAATCAATATTAAAGCTCCTTGAGAATTCACGGTCTCCAGTGCTTTTGCTTACTTATCACCTTCTTTTGTGTGCTGCAGGAGAGGGGTTTTTTTCTTCCCAGAGTATTCTAAATAACAATATGAAATATGTTCTCAAATAACATCAATGTGTTTAATAGCTGCAGCAGTCCCCCCTTATCCACAGAGGGTGCATTCCAAGACCCCCAGTGGACGCTTGAAACTGCAGATAGCATCAAACCCTATATATACTGTGTTTTTTCCTTATATAATACCAATGATAAAGTTTAATTTATAAATTAGGCAATTTAATGGATAAAAGGCTCATTCTTACCATAGAACTGAGTAAGCTCAGCATATGATTTTTTTCTTTCCTTATTAAATTAAGAACTTTCACCTTTTCACTTGAAGGAAGCACTTCACGGCCTTTCCTTGGCATGTCTGAATCACCAGCATCACTACCCTTCCACTGTGGGGCCATTATTAAGTAAAATAAGGATGACAAGCTCTGCAATACCATGACACTCGATCTGATAACCAAAGGTCAGGGAGCGCCTACAGCATGCAGATATTGGACAAAGGAATGACCCACTTCCCAGTTGGGACAGCATGAGATTTCATCACACTGCTCAGAATGGCATTCAATTTAAAACTTATGAATGATTTATTTCTGGATTTTTCATTTAATATTTGGGGACCACAGTTGACCACAGGTAACGGAAACCACGGATTGCAAAATCACGTGTAAGTGGGAGAATCACTGTACTAAAATTATACAGGGACTCATGAAGGTATAAATAAGAAGAAGAAAAGGTATCTACAGATTCTTTCCCTATAGCTGTGTGAGATGCCCATTGGAGGCAGTGTTGTTCTCTTGCTATTTACCCAAATCTCAAAGGAATGAGTACAGAGCCTATGGGCAGATCCTGATACAGAACAAAATGATGTGATCTCCCCAATAACCGGTTTGCCTCTCACAAAATTTCTGTAATTAATTAATTTGACTCAAGGGAGACACAAATTTATTGACTGCAGATGCAACACTGTGCACCCCCTTTGACAAGTACAGCTAGAATTAAATGTGGAAGATTGTGGGTACATGTGTACAGATAGATCTAGAAAGTGAGCTTTCCCAGAACTCCATAAAAAAAGCCCATCGGAGAATGTTGTCATTGTCTCTTATTTTCTGAGCCTGTAATAAGCTGGTGCTTTTCAAAAGGAATTCAAGAATGGGAGAACTCCATTTTCAAATGAGATAGTATATATAACTACCATATAAACACCGATACAGATAAAAATGCTCTGATTGAAGCTGGCCATTAAAGCTAACACTTGACTCTCTCCTTGTCCAGTGTCTGTGATGATGTCACTGTTCCTAGAGTTCTCCTCCCTGTAAACACAGACTTTCCTGGGAGGCTAAATCCAGATCAATATCATCCTGGAAGTCAGGGTACCTTGCAAGGCCTGGAGCTGCATACCATGATGGGTGATGGATAAACTAAAAATGTACTAAAAGAAACATTGTGGATCCCAGGGGGTCAAAACAGACAGACAACAGGACTGAGTTAAGTAGATGGTGACAGTGCAAGGTGGATCTTCGTGTAATTTCAGCTCAAATTGGCAAGCAAGGTTTTCGTATCGGGAGTAAACTCGAATTATAATTTATTGAAATTTACCAGAGTATTTGGATTTCCATGTTTTCTTGTTAAGCATCTAAAACAGCTTCATTTTGTATTTCAGTGTTTTATTCTTGTCATAATATTCCCAGACATGGGATATATATTCAGAGTTGAGTGAAAAGACATAAAAATGTATCAGAATTCGAAATTTGACATTGCAGCAATACTTAGCCAATGACTATTAAGAACTGAACATGGAAATAGAGAAGATAAAACTTTCATGTGTTAGGAATTTATTTTTAATGAAGAACATTTTCCGTTTACTTCAATGAAGTAGTGTAAATCAGTTGATCATAAATTATGAATGCTGATATTCGAAACATGCAAGTCTACACTCAGACCACGAGAATAGTTGCTATCCTTTCATTATGCAAAACAAAACATAATCACAGCAGAGTATTTCAACGTGGAAAAAAATCACTAACATTCATTTTCATCTCTATCATCCTAATCAGTTTGGATAGGCTTCCAAGTTGACAATATTTTACTCATTATTTTTTTCTCTCTGATATCCATGGCTCGGATGCTTATTACTTCCTCTGTGTGGAGTAGAATTTTAGGATGAAGAAGAGAATGTAGTTGTTTCACTTCGTTTTGGCATTTCTCATGGGCCCAGGTTCGGCTCTGGGTATGGTGTAACCACATATGTCATACCTCTGAAGCAGAGCTGCCCAGCCAAGTCCATTCTGATCATCAGAACCACAGATGACCTGCAGGCTTATAAGCATGGGAATAAAAGTGTGTTGCTCTAAGCCACTTGGTTTTGAAGAGGTTGGTTTCCAGCATTAATGTGGCAATAACTGATCAATACAGAACTTTAACCCATCCTACATCCTTTCTTCCTTCAAAGCAGATCTGCAGGAGAGAGTATTCAGTCAAAAAGTACTTGGGTTCAAACACATAGAAAAACAGGTTGCAGCTACATCATTAAAGAGTGTTTCTATCACCCTGGTGGTTACAATTAAAGCTAAAAAGGAATTCATCCCAGGCAACTCACAGGGCTTTATTGCTCATAATTCATAGGCTCAAGATTTTCACAGAAAATCCATAGATGAAGTAACTAATGAAATTTATTCTTAGGATAAGATGCCGATCTAACTCCTGTGGTGATCAGAGTTTGCACATTTTGTCCCTTTGTGAGGAGAGGTTAATTTCTTGTCCTGGCAGGATTATTAACATCCAGAGTGTGTTTTGCATGGGTCATTATTTTTCCTGTTCGGTTGGTAGAAAATACATAACTTTCACTGCCACACAAAAACATTTTGGTGATGAAATGAGAAATTGCAGACAGTGTGTTATGGATTAAAATGCGGGTCTGCGGGGAGAAGTCAGGAATTCTAGTTTGGTGCCCCATCTCCGCTGGTTTCTAGGTCTGTGGCCTTGAGGAGGTGCTCCATCTCTCTGCCATCTGTGCTCTTGCATATGGGATAGAAGTCATATCTTTTCTACTTACACCGCAGTAATGTAGATCAAAGCCAGATCTACATTACTATGTGAAACAGATATTAGGAGGCAATGTATTATAACATGGGAAAGCACTGGCTTTGAAGTCATGCAGATCTGGGTTCAGATGCCAGTTCTGCCATTTACTGTATGTGCGATCTTCGGCGAGTTACCTCACCACCCTGAGCCTCAGGTTCCCCTGAAAAAAATTGGGTCCTAGCACCTGCTCTAGACTTGTGGGTACTAAATGGGATATGGAATGTGAAGCATTTAGCACAATGCCTGGCATAGAGAGTAAGGGCTCAAAATATAGCAGATGGTTTGATTGCCACGCATTATTTTTTTCAGCATTTGTTGATGCAGTAGTACTGGGTACGTTGAAGCTTTACTGTCCCACTGTCCTTTGCTATAGGGAGATGGTCCAAAATTCTGCCAATCTGGCCTTTGGTTGCAGAGATGCTGAAGACCTGTTCTCTTCCCTCACTTCTTCTATTGATGATGAGTGCTCTCTTCCAGACTAGAGTTTTTACCAGCTGCCCTGCTCCCACATTTCCTCCACCAGTTCGAATCTCCAGGGCTCATGTTACATGATCACATCTGGATTAGACTGAATCCAGGAGGGCCAGTCTCATCTCTCCCCTGACGACGTCCCATAATTCATTACCCCCCAGTTTGGTATCTCTGCATCTGGCAATCAGAATGTGCCAGGACATAGCTACAGTTTATTCATATTAAGGAAAATAAATCACTAACTCTGGGCCCTAATGTCAACATACAAGGTAAAGAAGAAAAATCTTATTATCGATTGGTAGAAAAAATAAAAAAGCTCATACCCCACAAATGAAGATCAGGGAGCCATAGGTTTTCCTGTCATCGTATCAATAAATATTTCCAGGAGTACTAAAGAATTCAAAATTCCCTTAAAAGTTCTAACCACTTACTAAGCTAATGTGTTCACTTTATAAAGGAGCTGACATCTTGTTAGGTGTGAGGTAACATTTCAGTAGAACATTTAAAAATATTTAGTTTATCTCAGTTCAACACCATGTCACTCCTATTGTAGAAAATTTAGAAAAAAGAAGCGAATTTGGAAAAAGGATCAAAAATCACACATAGCCCTCCCACTTACAAATGATGACTATTCACATTTCGATGTATTTTTTTCCAGTCATTTTTGCTGTGGACAGTTTTTAATTAGACTATATCCAAGTGAAATGGTTCTGACAGAAGGCTGGGCGTCAGTAAAGATATGTCGATGTCTGGGCCTTTTCCAGAGTCACGCTGGAATTTTGCATTTTTGGCTTTGGGCTTTTCCAAACCCCCAAAATCTGGGCTAGCCCTCCAGGGCATCCAGAAAGGTTACTTAAATCGTGACGTTGACAAACAGTTGCTGTCTTAAAAACCTGTGTACAAACCTCAAACGTTTAACTAAAAAAATTACGAGACGACTTTCAGCAAATTGAAAGGAGCCACGTTATTCTCAGTTCTGCTAAAAGGAGAATAAAATGTTGCAATTGACAATAGCAGAGGCACCTTTCTCGGATTTGTTTTTCTGAGTGTCTTCCATTTGGGATTTACAAAATCTACACAAGCTCCAAAGAGGGTAAAAAAACCACAACACTGCAATTTCCTGTCTATTAAGCCCCAAATGGAAAAATAACGAATACAATGAAAAACTTAGTTGACAGACTCATATATATTAATCCCATTGCCATGGTTGAGAGATGGAAAATTATTATTGAATAAGACCCTTTCATCAAATCAAATATTTCTTAATGCTCCAAAGTACATATCTGGCATCATTTCTGCTTTACACATCTGCTTTCCTCTTTGAACTCATGTCAATCTAAAGGCTGCATGCAGCTGCACAGTTCTAAGATAATTAGTTCTTTCTATTATATATTATGATTGATAGGGCAGACCTCAAAAACATTCAGAACTTGGATTTGCATAAACTCTGGGCAATCAGAAGACTTTTCCAAAATTCAAATCAATCTTCTGGGAAAAAATTGTACTATTTCCTGATGCCTTCCTGGAATTCTATACATTTTACCTCTCTCTGAATATTTCTCTTTTATCCTATTTCTCCACATTTTTATACTTCGTCACTGGCAGGACTTTATGATCTTCCTTGGACTATTTCAGAGATGACCAGCCTGGAGGAGGTGACATCTGCCCTGATAGATATGCCAGCAAAGCAATACGAAGTTGGCTTTAATATTAAACATGGAAGATTTTGCCGGCATTTCCTTCAGAGCTTCAGAAATTCTTTAACAGCTATATAAAAGTGCTTTTACAGTTATCTCCCTACCAGAGATGAACCACCCCCAATCCCTGAGGACGCCGATGAAGCAGCGAATGTCACGCATTGTAAGTTTCTTCCGCGGCAGGGCAGTCCTCCCTAGAGACGGTTCCAGGGCATCGCAAAGAACGAGGATTCCAGGCGTTCTTGTTTTATGAGCAATGTGTTGTGTCTGCTGAAGGAGCGAGGAGGCCAGGAAGGAGGCGAGGTGAAGTTGTGACAGCCAGGGCGGGCGGAGCTGGACTGAGGGCGAACAGGTCACACTCACATGGAAGAATATTTTAAGCAAAACGCGTTGTTCACGCCCAATCCACGCGAGCCAGCTTGAACTTGTCCGAAAATACCACTCAGGTGGCCATCCCTGACAAAACGCGGTTTCGTGAACACAGTTTGAAAAGGAAATTTCTACTTGTCAACAACATTCTTACTTGATTGATACTTAGTGAAAAGATGGATCGTATTTTCCTGGAAGACTTGCCTTCCCTTTAAAAACCTGAGGATGAAATGTCAAAATGTCTGACTCTGTGTGCAAGTTGAGTTTGCAAGCATGCCGTTGGTTTTATGCTGCTTTTCTTCTTTCCTGCTTATGGTTCCTATTAGAACTACATTCTGCTCAGCCTATAAGTGTTATGGCTGTCGAGTTTATTGGATTTAAAATTTTTTTTCTTTAGAAATTTATGTTATTTACATTATTTCCTTATTTTTACAAAAACAAATTTCATAGTCTGTCTACAATCTTGCTGGTGATTTTAATCTGGTAGAAAAGCATGTTGTTTTTATTTGTTCTAGAATGTGTTCTTTTCCGTCGAGCTAGCAGGGTCTGATGGGAGAGAGCACACAAGTCATTAGATCACTCTGTTTCTCTTACCTTGTTCTTTTTCTTTGACTTTCATGACCCCACACTGCCCTGGTTTTTTTCCTACCTTTCTCAACATCCTTCCTCTGTCTACACTGCCGGCTGCTCCACGATCTGAATTGGACTTCTCAACCATCAATGTGAAGCTCTTTCTCGTCTTACACCGCAACTCTGTTTGGGAGGTAATAGTATTCATTTTCAGAGCTCCCAGATTTATCTCCCAAGCTCAGATCTCTCTTTTGGGGGTCCAGAGTCATAGTCAAATGCTTAATTGACACATTAACTTTTCTGTCTCAAATTCGATATGCTGAATCGCACTATCATCTTCACACCTGCTCCCCCTTCATGTTTCCTCATCCGTGGAAGATTAAAGATGCTGCCAGTTTATTTGACAGCACTTCCATCAAGAGGTGGTAGCTACGTGCCCTACCCTTGAATCTGGAAGAGGTTGATCGGAGTGATGATGTGAAGTTTCTAGCAGCTCCTATATTTTGTCTTGCAGTGTATCTGGAACAGAATTTGTTACCTGAAAGTAGGATGCTTCCATAACCAAATATCAAATCATGTAGCATCAGCTTTGGGACCAGGTAGTAGGTAGAAGCTGAAAGTGTTTCAAGGAGGCGGTTAGTGAGGAGTCAAAAAACAGTGATGAAAATGCTGGAGAAAAGAAGACCTGTCTCATGTAGTGGTGAAAAGTATAGCAAAAATGTCGCCTGCAGAATGTGGAAAATAGAACGTGTATCTATTTTGGACTTGTGGATCTGGATAAGGAGATTTCCAGACAGAATGTCAGAAGGCCCAACTAGTTTCTTTTATCCACATATGACAAAATATGAGAAGAGACAAATCAACTTAAAAAAAAATTCTGTTAAATTTCAACCTCAGTTTAGAGAAACTATAAAGGAGCCAGGACTTTCTGACTTCAAACATAAACTGTTTCTCATCCCCATTTTCATCCAGGAAAAAATTATCAATGTCAGAAATGGCTTTAGGGCGAAGACCGAATCCAGGGCTCCCGCTTGGTCTTAGGGCAAAGGTCTCAAGCGTGTGGTTTTAAGATTCTTTGTTGAGACCACAGAATGATTGAAAGGTGTGTCCAGTAGGATTTCTGAAAATCAGAAGGCCTATGTTTAAGATTCATAGATTTCTTTTTAAAGAAAGTGTATCAGCTAGGAATGAAAGGGACAAACGGTACCAATAATAAAAAGAGGTGTTTGGACCCCTGACCTTCCATGGGAAGGAAAGAGGCTGAGAAGAGAACTCAGCTGCATTGTGGGTTATTTTTTATGGAGGAGGAAGGAGGCCTCAGAGAGCAGAGCCAATAGCTCTGCAAGCTTATTCCCAGGGAGTAGGAATTATTACTCTGATCGAGGAAGTGGCCATGGGTGCTGGTGTGAATTTCACCCTTGCTAAGGACTGCGACAGTATGCGTTCTGCCGTTTTTGGATGGCGTTATTGCTCTCCTTTCTTGGTGTCCCCTTCTCTCCACAATCTTTGAACATCTGAGTTCCCCAGGGCTCTGTCTGTTCCTCTTCTTTCTCTATTCGTATTCTCTCATAGGGGGATCTTATCCCATGTCATGTCTTTAAGAGACATCCACAAGCCGATAATTCCGAAATTTTTATCTCGGGCCCAAACTCTTTCCTAAACTCCAGACTGATTTATCCTACTGCTGCATACTTGATGCTTCTACCTGGATATCTACTAGACATCCAAAACTTAACGTGTCCACCGTCAAACTCCTGAACTTCCCCTACTTCATCTTTCAAACCTGGTTTTTTAACCCTTCCCCAGCCCAGTGAATAGTAGCTTCATTATTCCAGCCGTTCAAGTCAGTAATCTTAGATTCTTCATGGCTTCTTTTCCTCTTTCATCCCATCTCCCACCTATCAGCTAATTCTTTTGGATCTATCTGTAAAATATATCTGGAATCTGACCAATTCTTAACACCAGCACTATCACCGTGGTATGAGCCACCAACATCTCTTGCCTGACTTAATGCTATAGCTTCTCAACTGGTCGGTCTACTGCCCTTCTTACCATAGTCTAGTGGTCTGCCATGATCGCCCTTGGCTTCCTGTCCGATTTCATTTGCTTCTACTCTCTTCTCCACTTCATTCTGGGCACATCGGCCTCTTTGCTGTTCCTTGAACAGGTTGAGCGTATTTCTGCCTCAGGGCCTTTGCACTTACTTTTCTGTTTTCCTGAAACGTTCTTTTTTCCAGATGGTTAATATGGATCCTTGCCTCGGCTTATTCGGGTTTCTGCTTAAATATCACTGCATCAATAAGACTGTGTGCCAAATCCCTTGTGATTTTAATGCCCCTAGTATTTTTGGCAGCTGGAATTAAATGATTTAGTTCTTCATTAGGCCTTTGTTCACATGTTAATCTCTCTTCTTGCTTCACTCCTTTTGTTCTCAGGAATGCAGTCACAAGTTGCTGATGTCCTGATTTGTCAAGCAGGAGGAGATAACTTCAGGGTCTCAAGGAGAGTTTCCGAGCTTGTTTTGCAGAAGAAAAGAATGTCTCCATAAGGTAGCAGCAACCAGCTGCTGGCGTCCAGGAGTCTGATGTGAAGAGGCGTTATCTACAGCTAAAGAAACAACAGGCTTCTCTCTCAGCTTCCTGGAACTCTCCTCCCCTCTATCTCCCCTTTAAAAATTAAAACTCTTCTGCTGAGTCTGGAACTTTGGAGGTGTGGTCTCTGGACCTTAGTCGGCTGTCTTCCCAGGCTGCCGGCTTCCTGAGTGAAGCAATCTTTCCTTTCTGCCCAATACTCGTCTCTCTAGTGTTGGCTCTGGAGCAGCGAGCAGCCATCCTTGGGTTTTTCCATAATAAGACCTCCACTCACCTTGCAGAATAAAAGAGCTCATTCCCACTCTCAGTTCTCAAACTCCCTCATCCTGTTTTATTTTACTCAATAACACTATTGTCTGCCGTAATATGTATTTGTCGTTTATCTCTTTGTTGTCTAAAGTGGAAACTCCATGAGAACGAGGACTTGGGTTTTATTCTGTATTGTATCCCCAGTTCCAAGGACAGTATCTGGAGTGTGGTAAAGGTCTCATAGATAGAAATAAATGAAGCAATAAATGAATGAAGATAGATTCAGGAATCATTTGGAGAGATGCGTTTGCTCAAGAGTTCTCAGGAGCCATCTGAGACAGCTGGTATCAGAAGATGAGAGTGTTTCTTTGCTTTAAGGGAGCATCCTAAAAAATTAAACAGAAAACAGAACATGTTATAGGAAATCGTACATGAAACAAACAAACAAAAAACAAATAAGTAATATTGACCCATCTTTCCTCTCCTTGGTTTGGTATCCAGGTGCCCTGGGCAATGACAAACTGCATTAGTGGTCAGTGTGCCCGCTACAATTTTTCGTACAGCTGTTGGCTTACTTTGACGGCTTTAGAAATTTAATGGAGATCTTTGCTTTGAGCTCCATCTTTATTTGTGGTAGCTTTACCACTGGTGGCATTTTAAAATTTACAGCTTCATAATTGGATTAACAGTGCCATTATTAGATTAAGAGTTTTATAATTGAATTCCTGGTTCCTTAGTAGGTAGATGGCTCCCCTACCTCCTTGATGATCTGAAATGCAACCTACATGCCAACCAGATTACTTTTTTTTCTATTCCTTACAATGAACCTAATCCTTATTTTCATTTCTATGCTTTGTCTTTTTTCTTTCAGGCTTTCAATGCTGACGCATCCTTAAGCTCCTTCTTTTTGATGATGTCTCTGAGACCTTTCCGGGTCCACACCGAATTTTCCTTTCGCAGAGCATTTTGATCTTACAGTCCCTTTCACACAATTTTGCCCTTAATTGTCCTCTGTTTCGTGGACATTAACTTTTGTAAGGTCTTCGAGGGTGGCGCCAAATCTTAAAGCATCTTTTTATGACCTACAAGGCTGGGTACACTGAAGAGAACACATTACATGCTGAATAACTTTGTTCAGTAAAATATGGCTGAAACTGAGTGACAAGCCATATAAACCTTAGTACCCAGCAATATCAAAGGAGAAATTGGAAATGAGAGAGTTTCTTGAAATATTAGTGATTCCATTTTGGGACTCGAATGCCAATAGTGAACGTGAATGGAAAACAAAATTAACTACTACCATTAATTTTGAATGTTAGTAGTATCAATGGAAAATATTTTCAAGAATAAAGAGCAGGGCTGACAGCAGCAATAGGACATGAGGCAGAGTTTGGGCAGAATTACTGCACTTCACAGGCAGTTAAAGTTAATTCAGCCTCTCTCTTCTTTGGGGCCCAGAATGGCACTCAGGAGCACAAAGCTCAGGCTGTATTAAATGCTTCTCAGCTTACTTGGTATTTGGGTCATGTAACTTTTTCTCTTTCTTTCTTTTTTTTTTTAATCTCCTGGGCCACCAACTGCACCCGAGACAACAAGCCTGTCATCCTTGAGGAAATTTGGGAACACAACCCAAAGGCAACATAAATGACAACCATTAGACATATGTGCATGAAGTCCCATTTCTCTAGATGTCTTCAGAAGTCTGGGCTACCATGTGGCTTGTCCAGCATGATGATCACACTGCATCACCACAATCTCTGTGGCTTTCTAGGATGGTTAAGGGTTTATCACAGACGAGTCATCGGGAAAAAAGATTTAGAAGAGACAATCCTGAAACACAAAATACTCCAGAATGACATCACTTCAATTAGCAGCTTCTCAAACAGGCATGGAGTGAATGGAAGAAGACCAGCCAAACAAAGAGAAAGTGCTGTCCAGCTGGTGATTCACACAACTGTGCTCCCCCGCACTGTTCTGCTGGCAAGCCCAGAACAAATTGTTTATGAGTAACAAGGTATCCTTGAAGTGAACGTTCGCAAAGGAAAAGACTTAAAAACACATTATCTTCAGAAGAAGCAATTGGGCCTGAGTGGTTTCTGCCCAAATCATCTGCGAGTGAATGACTTGCCTCAGGTACACACACGCGCGCGCACACACACCCACACCCACACACACACACACATTCACACTCACTCCAGAGTACCTGGAATGCTTAGGGACCCTTGGGCTTCAAACATTAGACACGCATCAGGTTACCTCAGATGATGAGGACTTACCTCAGATGATGAAGGCTCCATGTTTAAAAAAGAAAAAAATATCAAAAATTAAACTTAAAGTTACTTAAACTTAAGCTCCCTTTTGAGAGGAACTGACTCCCTCAGAGACCAAGGTTAGAAATCTTTGACCCCTATGTATCTTTCACGGTCATTTTCTAATCTCACCTTCCCATCAAATTTCCTCATATTCTAATGAGTTCTTATACAATCTCTCTGACTCCACTGTTTCTATATTCTGATTTTTCATGTGTGATGCACATTTTTTAATATTTCTAAATTACTACCTTGATTATCAATGCCAAAAATTTCTGAGTGCCTGTCATGTATGGTCCTTAACCCTGACACTGAAGAGACAATAAGAGCAAAACAAATGTTCTGCATTTAAGGAGCTCCCTGGGTAGTGGCTAAGAGAAATGCGCCAACAATAATTACAATAAAACATACTATCGATAGAGGCAATAATAGGTGCTAAGAAATGTTTGGATCTATACCAAGGAGCTTAAGCACATTATTTTATTTAAGCTTTTCTGTAAGCCTATGAAGTAAATATTTACCAGACTAAAATAAATCATTATTTTCATAGTAACTATATGATTATACAGACAAGGAAACTGAATCTCAAAGGGCTTTGGTAAAAGTGAGTACGTGGCAAAACTAGAATGTGAATCTAAATCACTTTGATGCTAAAGGGAGCAACGAGAATT